>NW_027015566.1:284788-286662 GCF_036934945.1 Oncorhynchus masou masou
TTGGAGCAGGGTGATCTCTTACTGCCTCATAGGTCTAAAGACCAGGGTGATCTCCTACTGTATCATAGGTCTATGGACCATGGTGATCTCCTACTGTAAAATAGGTATATAGACCAGGGTGATCTCCTACTGTATCATAGGCCTATAGACCAGAGTGATCTCCTACTGTATCATAGGTCTATAGACCAGGGTGATCTCCTACTGTATCATAGGTCTATAGACCATGTTGATCTCCTACTGCACATATGTCAGAGTCAAGGCCCGCGGGCCACATCCGGCCCGCGAGAAGGTTTTTTACGGCCCCTGGGATGATCTTGATTTATTATTAGAACCTGCCCGCAGACCGCAGCAAGCCGGCAGCCCGCAGATCTTTTACACGCACCAATACTACATTTCCCACAATGCAACGGTGACGCATCACACAGAGGTGCGATGGCTAAGCCAGGGAAAGGTGCTTCAAAGATGTTTCGAGCTTCGTGAGGAGATTTGTCTGTTCTTGGACAGCAAAGGGAAAGACACAACACAACTCCGAGACGAAATGTTTCTGTGTGAAATGGCTTTTCTGTGTGACATTACGAGTCATCTGAATGCAATGAACTTGCAGCTGCAGGGTCGGGATCATGTCATCTCTGATATGTACAGTACAGTGAAGGCATTTAAAACCAAACTGACTCTGTGGGAGACGCAGATGCGGAAAGAAAATTTGAGCCACTTTCCCAGCTGCCAGACCATGAAAGAGAAGCTCTCTACCAGTGCGTTCCCGAGCGCACAGTTGGCTGATAAAATAGGTATGCTTGCCGCTGACTTTCGACGCCGATTTGCTGACTTTGAAGCACAAAAAAGCAGGTTGGAACTGCTCGGTAACCCATTTGCTGTTGACGTGGAAAGCTCACCACCAAACCTCCAAATGGAGTTGATTGACCTCCAATGCAATGATGCACTGAGGGCAAAATATGCGGCAGTGGGTGCTGCGGAGTTCGCCCGTTTCCTCCCCGACACAATGCCCCAGCTGCGCATCCAGGCTGCTCAAACGTTGTCTATGTTTGGCAGCACATACCTGTGTGAACAACTTTTTTCTTTGATGAACCTGAACAAAACATCACACAGAAGTCGACTTACTGCTGAACACCTCCACTCAATTCTGAGGATTTCCTCAGCTCAGAGCCTTACCCCGAACATTGATGAACTTGTGGAAAAGATGGGACACCACCAAGTATCACCCTCAACCTCAAACAAGTGAACATTACTGTGCAATCACATATTTAGAGTTTTTACTCAGTTCAAGTTTAAAAGTTAAAGTTTAATATTTGTTTTCACTGCATGTTACTTCTCCTTAAACAAAGTGTTGTTTTTGATTAATAGATTTTTGCACTTTATTTTATTGTATTTCAATCCAATTATATTTTAAAAATATTTCAGTTGAGTGGATGATAGAAAATTGCTATTATTGTTTTTTCTTTGAAGTAAATTTAGCCCACTTTTGCTAAAATAGAAAATATAGGCTACTGATGGTGCCTTGAATACCGGTTTCTTTCATTTAATGTTCATGTTATGGGGATTTTTATATAAAGGAAATTTGTCTTTTGTGTCTGTTGAAAATTAAAGATTACTGACAGAGCCATAAGAAAATATTGCTTTATTTATCTGATCATATTGGAATATATTTGTTAGGTTTTCAGTAGGTTCAATTAGGTTCACTAGACTATATGCGTCATTTAAAAATTTTTCAATGAACATTCGAACAGTCCGGCCCTCGGCTTGTAGCTAAATTTTTTATTTGGCCCTCCGTCCATTTGACTTTGACACCCCTGTCCTACTGCATCATAGGTCTTTGGAGCAGGGTGATCTCTTACTGCCTCATAGGTCTAAAGACC
>NW_027015567.1:0-11323 GCF_036934945.1 Oncorhynchus masou masou
CAGGGTCAGGGTTAAGGTCAGGGTTAGGGTCAGGGTTAGCCTACCTGGTATGTAGCGTTGAACCCATGCCCAGGGCTGAGTGGTGTTAGGGTCAGGGTTAAGGTCAGGGTTAAGGTCAGGGTTAAGGTCAGGGTTAAGGTCAGGGTCAGGGTCAGGGTTAAGGTCAGGTTAGGGTCAGGGTTAGCCTACCTGGTATGTAGCGTTGAACCCATGCCCAGGGCTGAGTGGTGTTAGGGTCAGGGTTAAGGTCAGGGTTAAGGTCAGGGTCAGGGTTAAGGTCAGGGTTAAGGTCAGGGTCAGGGTCAGGGTTAGCCTACCTGGTATGTAGCGTTGAACCCATGCCCAGGGCTGAGTGGTTGGGCCAGGTACTGTAGACTCATCTGTCCTCTACTGGATTCTAACAGGGCTGGTCTCCTGTTGTTATGATGCGACAGGGCCTGCAGGAGGCGCTCTGCTCTCTGGACCAGCCCATCATAGACATGGAGGGAGTCCCCTGGCCCTAACCCCAGGTCCAGCTGCAACACGATGGGCTTAGGGTCCTAGAAGGAAGGATGACTTAGATTCATGGAGTTGTCGACCGAGGGCAACCGGATTGATTAAAAAACGTGAAAATCAAAAATAACTCGTTTCAGTGATTTTCCATTGTGACAGACAGTTTAACTAAACAAGCTTCTGTTTTGATGGAGCTTATAGATCAGTCAGCATGTGTTCATCTCTAACTCTGCTATAGATCAGTCAGCATGTGTTCATCTCTAACTCTGCTATAGATCAGTCAGCATGTGTTCATCTCTAACTCTGCTATAGATCAGTCAGCGTGTGTTCATCTCTAACTCTGCTATAGATCAGTCAGCATGTGTTCAGCTGTGTAACTCTGACCTACTATAGATCAGTCAGCATGTGTTCATCTCTAACTCTGCTATAGATCAGTCAGCATGTGTTCAGCTGTGATCTCTAACTCTGCTATAGATCAGTCAGCATGTGTTCATCTCTAACTCTGCTATAGATCAGTCAACATGTGTTCATCTCTAACTCTGCTATAGATCAGTCAGCATGTGTTCAGCTCTATCTGCTATAGATCAGTCAGCATGTGTTGAGCTGTGTAACTCTGCTATAGATCAGTCAGCATGTGTTCATCTCTAACTCTGCTATAGATCAGTCAGCATGTGTTCATCTCTAACTCTGCTATAGATCAGTCAGCATGTGTTCACTCTACTCTGCTATAGATCAGTCAGCATGTGTTCATCTCTAACTCTGCTATAGATCAGTCAGCATGTGTTCATCTCTAACTCTGCTATAGATCAGTCAGCATGTGTAAGATGTTGAACTCCTCCCCACCTGAGCAACCAGTAGCCAGGAGCATCTCAGCCCCCCACGGCGCTGCGGTTGGGACGGAAGAAGTCTGGGGAGGCGAAAGCTCCCAGAGAAGTTCCCCAGGTGTTTCCCGCAGGCCGTGTCGGGCAATCGTTCGTCCGAGCCGTCGCAGTCCCAACCCGTTGCAGCGCAGCGAGGGGGCAGGCAGCGAGTGGACTGGAGGAGAACAACACAACTTTATTGTTCGTTATTGTTGTCTCCGGCAGGGAACGGAAATGTGTTATTTTATACTCACAACCCAATCCCCCCGAGATGTAGGAAGCAATGGGTCAACCCAATCCCCCCGAGACGTAGGAAGCAATGGGTCAACCCAAACCACCCAAGACGTAGGAAGCAATGGGTCAACCCAATCCCCCCCGAGACGTAGGAAGCAATGGGTCAACCCAATCTCCCTGAGGCAGTAGGAAGCAATGGGTCAACCCAATCCCCCGAGACGTAGGAAGCAATGGGTCGGCCCAATCCCCCGAGGACGTAGGAAGCAATGGGTCGGCCCAATCCCCCTCCCTCCCCGAGACGTAGGAAGCAATGGGTCAACTCAATCCCCCCGACACGTAGGAAGCAATGGGTCGGCCCAATCCCCCGAGGGCGTAGGAAGCAATGGGTCGGCCCAATCCCCCGCGAGACGTAGGAAGCAATGGGTCAACCCAATCCCCCGAGACATAGGAAGCAATGGGTCGGCCCAATCCCCCGAGGACGTAGGAAGCAATGGGTCGGCCCAATCCCCCCTCCCGAGACGTAGGAAGCAATGGGTCAACCCAATCCCCCCGACACGTAGGAAGCAATGGGTCGGCCCAATCTCCCCAAGACGTAGGAAGCAATGGGTCGGCCCAATCCCCCCAGAGACGTAGGAAGCAATGGGGCGGCCCAGTCCGCCCCGAGACATAGGTAGCAATGGGTCAACCCAAACTCCCCCGGAGACGTAGGAAGCAATGGGTCGGCCCAATCCCCCGAGACGTAGGAAGCAATGGGTCGGCCCAATCCCCCGAGACGTAGGAAGCAATGGGTCGGTCCAATCCCCCCCGAGACGTAGGAAGCAATGGGTCGGCCCAATCCCCTCGAGACGTAGGAAGCAATGAGTCAACCCAAACCCCCCCCGAGACGTAGGACGCAATGGGTCGGCCCAGTGTAGAGCATTGTTCCTATCAGAGTTTCTACTCCCCTCTGGTTGCTGGCCCGCTTCCCTAACCTCTGGGTTACCTACCTGGGCCTGGGTACAGGGGGCGGTGCCAGGGGGGCAGAGGGAGGTGCGGGGAGGGGTCGGAGGTGGGGCACAGCTCCGTTCGTCTGTAGCGTCGCCGCACTCATCCAGGCCGTTACAGCGCCACGCCCGGGGAAGACATTTACCGTTACCACACAGGAACTCATCACTCTGACAGCTGGACTGGCCCAGGGGACCTGGAGCAACAGACACATTACTGACATTACTACAAACTACAGACAGGAACTCATCACTCTGACCGCTGGACTGGCCCAGGGGACCTGGAGCAACAGACACATTACTGACATTACTACAAACTACAGACAGGAACTCATCACTCTGACAGCTGGACTGGCCCAGGGGACCTGGAGCAACAGACACATTACTGACATTACTACAAACTACAGACAGGAACTCATCACTCTGACAGCTGGACTGGCCCAGGGGACCTGGAGCAACAGACACATTACTGACATTACTACAAACTACAGACAGGAACTCATCACTCTGACAGCTGGACTGGCCCAGGGGACCTGGAGCAACAGACACATTACTACAAACTACAGACAGGAACTCATCACTCTGACAGCTGGACTGGCCCAGGGGACCTGGAGCAACAGACATATTACTGACATTACTACAAACTACAGACAGGAACTCATCACTCTGACAGCTGGACTGGCCCAGGGGACCTGGAGCAACAGACACATTACTGACATTACTACAAACTACAGACAGGAACTCATCACTCTGACCAGCTGGACTGGCCCAGGGGACCTGGAGCAACAGACACAACTACATTACTACAAACTACAGACAGGAACTCATCACTCTGACAGCTGGACGGGCCCAGGGGACCTGGAGCAACAGACACATTACTGACATTACTACAAACTACAGACAGGAACTCATCACTCTGACAGCTGGACTGGCCCAGGGGACCTGGAGCAACAGACACATTACTGACATTACTACAAACTACAGACAGGAACTCATCACTCTGACAGCTGGACTGGCCCAGGGGACCTGGAGCAACAGACACATTACTGACATTACTACAAACTACAGACAGGAACTCATCACTCTGACAGCTGGACTGGCCCAGGGGACCTGGAGCAACAGACACATTACTGACATTACTACAAACTACAGACAGGAACTCATCACTCTGACAGCTGGACTGGCCCAGGGGACCTGGAGCAACAGACACATTACTGACATTACTACAAACTACAGACAGGAACTCATCACTCTGACAGCTGGACTGGCCCAGGGGACCTGGAGCAACAGACACATTACTGACATTACTACAAACTACAGACAGGAACTCATCACTCTGACAGCTGGACTGGCCCAGGGGACCTGGAGCAACAGACACATTACTGACATTACTACAAACTACAGACAGGAACTCATCACTCTGACAGCTGGACTGGCCCAGGGGACCTGGAGCAACAGACACATTACTGACATTACTACAAACTACAGACAGGAACTCATCACTCTGACAGCTGGACTGGCCCAGGGGACCTGGAGCAACAGACACATTACTGACATTACTACAAACTACAGACAGGAACTCATCACTCTGACAGCTGGACTGGCCCAGGGGACCTGGAGCAACAGACACATTACTGACATTACTACAAACTACAGACAGGAACTCATCACTCTGACAGCTGGACTGGCCCAGGGACCTGGAGCAACAGACACATTACTGACATTACTACAAACTACAGACAGGAACTCATCACTCTGACAGCTGGACTGGCCCAGGGGACCTGGAGCAACAGACACATTACTGACATTACTACAAACTACAGACAGGAACTCATCACTCTGACAGCTGGACTGGCCCAGGGGACCTGGAGCAACAGACACATTACTGACATTACTACAAACTACAGACAGGAACTCATCACTCTGACAGCTGGACTGGCCCAGGGGACCTGGAGCAACAGACACATTACTGACATTACTACAAACTACAGACAGGAACTCATCACTCTGACAGCTGGACTGGCCCAGGGGACCTGGAGCAACAGACACATTACTGACATTACTACAAACTACAGACAGGAACTCATCACTCTGACAGCTGGACTGGCCCAGGGGACCTGGAGCAACAGACACATTACTGACATTACTACAAACTACAGACAGGAACTCATCACTCTGACAGCTGGACTGGCCCAGGGACCTGGAGCAACAGACACATTACTGACATTACTACAAACTACAGACAGGAACTCATCACTCTGACAGCTGGACTGGCCCAGGGGACCTGGAGCAACAGACACATTACTGACATTACTACAAACTACAGACAGGAACTCATCACTCTGACAGCTGGACTGGCCCAGGGGACCTGGAGCAACAGACACATTACTGACATTACTACAAACTACAGACAGGAACTCATCACTCTGACAGCTGGACTGGCCCAGGGGACCTGGAGCAACAGACACATTACTGACATTACTACAAACTACAGACAGGAACTCATCACTCTGACAGCTGGACTGGCCCAGGGGACCTGGAGCAACAGACACATTACTGACATTACTACAAACTACAGACAGGAACTCATCACTCTGACAGCTGGACTGGCCCAGGGACCTGGAGCAACAGACACATTACTGACATTACTACAAACTACAGACAGGAACTCATCACTCTGACAGCTGGACTGGCCCAGGGGACCTGGAGCAACAGACACATTACTGACATTACTACAAACTACAGACAGGAACTCATCACTCTGACAGCTGGACTGGCTCCAGGGGACCTGGAGCAACAGACACATTACTGACATTACTACAAACTACAGACAGGAACTCATCACTCTGACAGCTGGACTGGCCCAGGGGACCTGGAGCAACAGACACATTACTACAAACTACAGACAGGAACTCATCACTCTGACAGCTGGACTGGCCCAGGGGACCTGGAGCAACAGACACATTACTGACATTACTACAAACTACAGACAGGAACTCATCACTCTGACAGCTGGACTGGCCCAGGGGACCTGGAGCAACAGACACATTACTGACATTACTACAAACTACAGACAGGAACTCATCACTCTGACAGCTGGACTGGCCCAGGGACCTGGAGCAACAGACACATTACTGACAATACTACAAACTACAGACGGGAACTCATCACTCTGACAGCTGGACTGGCCCAGGGGACCTGGAGCAACAGACACATTACTGACATTACTACAAACTACAGACAACAACAAACTACCCAACAACAAACCACCCAACAACAAACCAACCAACAACAAACTACCCAACAATAAACCACCGAACAACAAACTACCCAGATTAATCTGTGGTGTTTTTGGAGACAGGGCAACGCTCATCAATGTCTTCTGCCAATACAGATCAATGGCATACAGCTTTACTAACGTACTCAATACCTGCTGATTGATTTGTGACACTCGTCCTGGGGTAAAATAGGACAAGCTGTGCTCAGTGCACCTCTCCTCTCCTTTCATCCCACACAGTATTGATTGTGGGTCCCACACTGTAAAAAGCAAACTGGCTGTGTTTTTCTCTCACAGCTGTTATCAGTGACTCCATCGATGCCAGATGGTAGTGAGATAGAGAAGGTGAACAACACAGCTGTTATCAGTGACTCCATCGATGCCAGATGGTAGTGAGATAGAGAAGGTGAACAACACAGCTGTTATCAGTGACTCCATCGATGCCAGATGGTAGTGAGATAGAGAAGGTGAACAACACAGCTGTTATCAGTGACTCCATCGATGCCAGATGGTAGTGAGATAGAGAAGGTGAACAACACAGCTGTTATCAGTGACTCCATCGATGCCAGATGGTAGTGAGATAGAGAAGGTGAACAACACAGCTGTTATCAGTGACTCCATCGATGCCAGATGGTAGTGAGATAGAGAAGGTGAACAACACAGCTGTTATCAGTGACTCCATCGATGCCAGATGGTAGTGAGATAGAGAAGGTGAACAACACAGCTGTTATCAGTGACTCCATCGATGCCAGATGGTAGTGAGATAGAGAAGGTGAACAACACAGCTGTTATCAGTGACTCCATCGATGCCAGATGGTAGTGAGATAGAGAAGGTGAACAACACAGCTGTTATCAGTGACTCCATCGATGCCAGATGGTAGTGAGATAGAGAAGGTGAACAACACAGCTGTTATCAGTGACTCCATCGATGCCAGATGGTAGTGAGATAGAGAAGGTGAACAACACAGCTGTTATCAGTGACTCCATCGATGCCAGATGGTAGTGAGATAGAGAAGGTGAACAACACAGCTGTTATCAGTGACTCCATCGATGCCAGATGGTAGTGAGATAGAGAAGGTGAACAACACAGCTGTTATCAGTGACTCCATCGATGCCAGATGGTAGTGAGATAGAGAAGGTGAACAACACAGCTGTTATCAGTGACTCCATCGATGCCAGATGGTAGTGAGATAGAGAAGGTGAACAACACAGCTGTTATCAGTGACTCCATCGATGCCAGATGGTAGTGAGATAGAGAAGGTGAACAACACAGCTGTTATCAGTGACTCCATCGATGCCAGATGGTAGTGAGATAGAGAAGGTGAACAACACAGCTGTTATCAGTGACTCCATCGATGCCAGATGGTAGTGAGATAGAGAAGGTGAACAACACAGCTGTTATCAGTGACTCCATCGATGCCAGATGGTAGTGAGATAGAGAAGGTGAACAACACAGCTGTTATCAGTGACTCCATCGATGCCAGATGGTAGTGAGATAGAGAAGGTGAACAACACAGCTGTTATCAGTGACTCCATCGATGCCAGATGGTAGTGAGATAGAGAAGGTGAACAACACAGCTGTTATCAGTGACTCCATCGATGCCAGATGGTAGTGAGATAGAGAAGGTGAACAACACAGCTGTTATCAGTGACTCCATCGATGCCAGATGGTAGTGAGATAGAGAAGGTGAACAACACAGCTGTTATCAGTGACTCCATCGATGCCAGATGGTAGTGAGATAGAGAAGGTGAACAACACAGCTGTTATCAGTGACTCCATCGATGCCAGATGGTAGTGAGATAGAGAAGGTGAACAACACAGCTGTTATCAGTGACTCCATCGATGCCAGATGGTAGTGAGATAGAGAAGGTGAACAACACAGCTGTTATCAGTGACTCCATCGATGCCAGATGGTAGTGAGATAGAGAAGGTGAACAACACAGCTGTTATCAGTGACTCCATCGATGCCAGATGGTAGTGAGATAGAGAAGGTGAACAACACAGCTGTTATCAGTGACTCCATCGATGCCAGATGGTAGTGAGATAGAGAAGGTGAACAACACAGCTGTTATCAGTGACTCCATCGATGCCAGATGGTAGTGAGATAGAGAAGGTGAACAACACAGCTGTTATCAGTGACTCCATCGATGCCAGATGGTAGTGAGATAGAGAAGGTGAACAACACAGCTGTTATCAGTGACTCCATCGATGCCAGATGGTAGTGAGATAGAGAAGGTGAACAACACAGCTGTTATCAGTGACTCCATCGATGCCAGATGGTAGTGAGATAGAGAAGGTGAACAACACAGCTGTTATCAGTGACTCCATCGATGCCAGATGGTAGTGAGATAGAGAAGGTGAACAACACAGCTGTTATCAGTGACTCCATCGATGCCAGATGGTAGTGAGATAGAGAAGGTGAACAACACAGCTGTTATCAGTGACTCCATCGATGCCAGATGGTAGTGAGATAGAGAAGGTGAACAACACAGCTGTTATCAGTGACTCCATCGATGCCAGATGGTAGTGAGATAGAGAAGGTGAACAACACAGCTGTTATCAGTGACTCCATCGATGCCAGATGGTAGTGAGATAGAGAAGGTGAACAACACAGCTGTTATCAGTGACTCCATCGATGCCAGATGGTAGTGAGATAGAGAAGGTGAACAACACAGCTGTTATCAGTGACTCCATCGATGCCAGATGGTAGTGAGATAGAGAAGGTGAACAACACAGCTGTTATCAGTGACTCCATCGATGCCAGATGGTAGTGAGATAGAGAAGGTGAACAACACAGCTGTTATCAGTGACTCCATCGATGCCAGATGGTAGTGAGATAGAGAAGGTGAACAACACAGCTGTTATCAGTGACTCCATCGATGCCAGATGGTAGTGAGATAGAGAAGGTGAACAACACAGCTGTTATCAGTGACTCCATCGATGCCAGATGGTAGTGAGATAGAGAAGGTGAACAACACAGCTGTTATCAGTGACTCCATCGATGCCAGATGGTAGTGAGATAGAGAAGGTGAACAACACAGCTGTTATCAGTGACTCCATCGATGCCAGATGGTAGTGAGATAGAGAAGGTGAACAACACAGCTGTTATCAGTGACTCCATCGATGCCAGATGGTAGTGAGATAGAGAAGGTGAACAACACAGCTGTTATCAGTGACTCCATCGATGCCAGATGGTAGTGAGATAGAGAAGGTGAACAACACAGCTGTTATCAGTGACTCCATCGATGCCAGATGGTAGTGAGATAGAGAAGGTGAACAACACAGCTGTTATCAGTGACTCCATCGATGCCAGATGGTAGTGAGATAGAGAAGGTGAACAACACAGCTGTTATCAGTGACTCCATCGATGCCAGATGGTAGTGAGATAGAGAAGGTGAACAACACAGCTGTTATCAGTGACTCCATCGATGCCAGATGGTAGTGAGATAGAGAAGGTGAACAACACAGCTGTTATCAGTGACTCCATCGATGCCAGATGGTAGTGAGATAGAGAAGGTGAACAACACAGCTGTTATCAGTGACTCCATCGATGCCAGATGGTAGTGAGATAGAGAAGGTGAACAACACAGCTGTTATCAGTGACTCCATCGATGCCAGATGGTAGTGAGATAGAGAAGGTGAACAACACAGCTGTTATCAGTGACTCCATCGATGCCAGATGGTAGTGAGATAGAGAAGGTGAACAACACAGCTGTTATCAGTGACTCCATCGATGCCAGATGGTAGTGAGATAGAGAAGGTGAACAACACAGCTGTTATCAGTGACTCCATCGATGCCAGATGGTAGTGAGATAGAGAAGGTGAACAACACAGCTGTTATCAGTGACTCCATCGATGCCAGATGGTAGTGAGATAGAGAAGGTGAACAACACAGCTGTTATCAGTGACTCCATCGATGCCAGATGGTAGTGAGATAGAGAAGGTGAACAACACAGCTGTTATCAGTGACTCCATCGATGCCAGATGGTAGTGAGATAGAGAAGGTGAACAACACAGCTGTTATCAGTGACTCCATCGATGCCAGATGGTAGTGAGATAGAGAAGGTGAACAACACAGCTGTTATCAGTGACTCCATCGATGCCAGATGGTAGTGAGATAGAGAAGGTGAACAACACAGCTGTTATCAGTGACTCCATCGATGCCAGATGGTAGTGAGATAGAGAAGGTGAACAACACAGCTGTTATCAGTGACTCCATCGATGCCAGATGGTAGTGAGATAGAGAAGGTGAACAACACAGCTGTTATCAGTGACTCCATCGATGCCAGATGGTAGTGAGATAGAGAAGGTGAACAACACAGCTGTTATCAGTGACTCCATCGATGCCAGATGGTAGTGAGATAGAGAAGGTGAACAACACAGCTGTTATCAGTGACTCCATCGATGCCAGATGGTAGTGAGATAGAGAAGGTGAACAACACAGCTGTTATCAGTGACTCCATCGATGCCAGATGGTAGTGAGATAGAGAAGGTGAACAACACAGCTGTTATCAGTGACTCCATCGATGCCAGATGGTAGTGAGATAGAGAAGGTGAACAACACAGCTGTTATCAGTGACTCCATCGATGCCAGATGGTAGTGAGATAGAGAAGGTGAACAACACAGCTGTTATCAGTGACTCCATCGATGCCAGATGGTAGTGAGATAGAGAAGGTGAACAACACAGCTGTTATCAGTGACTCCATCGATGCCAGATGGTAGTGAGATAGAGAAGGTGAACAACACAGCTGTTATCAGTGACTCCATCGATGCCAGATGGTAGTGAGATAGAGAAGGTGAACAACACAGCTGTTATCAGTGACTCCATCGATGCCAGATGGTAGTGAGATAGAGAAGGTGAACAACACAGCTGTTATCAGTGACTCCATCGATGCCAGATGGTAGTGAGATAGAGAAGGTGAACAACACAGCTGTTATCAGTGACTCCATCGATGCCAGATGGTAGTGAGATAGAGAAGGTGAACAACACAGCTGTTATCAGTGACTCCATCGATGCCAGATGGTAGTGAGATAGAGAAGGTGAACAACACAGCTGTTATCAGTGACTCCATCGATGCCAGATGGTAGTGAGATAGAGAAGGTGAACAACACAGCTGTTATCAGTGACTCCATCGATGCCAGATGGTAGTGAGATAGAGAAGGTGAACAACACAGCTGTTATCAGTGACTCCATCGATGCCAGATGGTAGTGAGATAGAGAAGGTGAACAACACAGCTGTTATCAGTGACTCCATCGATGCCAGATGGTAGTGAGATAGAGAAGGTGAACAACACAGCTGTTATCAGTGACTCCATCGATGCCAGATGGTAGTGAGATAGAGAAGGTGAACAACACAGCTGTTATCAGTGACTCCATCGATGCCAGATGGTAGTGAGATAGAGAAGGTGAACAACACAGCTGTTATCAGTGACTCCATCGATGCCAGATGGTAGTGAGATAGAGAAGGTGAACAA
>NW_027015568.1:0-11322 GCF_036934945.1 Oncorhynchus masou masou
CATGCAACAGCAAGAGGGAGACAAATAGTTTTGTTCCAAGGTTAGAGCCCTTAACATGGAACAAATGACATAATAAATGTTAAAATGTGAGTTGTTAGAATATATGAAGGGTAACAGTTTCTATGAAGTACGTATGTATCATTATTTTAATGACCTTTATAATGCCTTATAATACACCTATGTGTAGTAATTAATCAATAAGGCCTGAGGAGGTGTGGTATATAGTTAATATACAGTACCACAGATAAGGACTGAGGAGGTGTGGTATATAGTTAATATACAGTACCACAGATAAGGACTGAGGAGGTGTGGTATATAGTTAATATACAGTACCACAGATAAGGACTGAGGAGGTGTGGTATATAGTTAATATACAGTACCACAGATAAGGACTGAGGAGGTGTGGTATATAGTTAATATACAGTACCACAGATAAGGACTGAGGAGGTGTGGTATATAGTTAATATACAGTACCACGGATAAGGACTGAGGAGGTGTGGTATATAGTTAATATACAGTACCACAGATAAGGACTGAGGAGGTGTGGTATATAGTTAATATACAGTACCACGGATAAGGACTGAGGAGGTGTGGTATATAGTTAATATACAGTACCACAGATAAGGACTGAGGAGGTGTGGTATATAGTTAATATACAGTACCACAGATAAGGACTGAGGAGGTGTGGTATATAGTTAATATACAGTACCACGGATAAGGACTGAGGAGGTGTGGTATATAGTTAATATACAGTACCACAGATAAGGACTGAGGAGGTGTGGTATATAGTTAATATACAGTACCACAGATAAGGACTGAGGAGGTGTGGTATATAGTTAATATACAGTACCACAGATAAGGACTGAGGAGGTGTGGTATATAGTTAATATACAGTACCACAGATAAGGACTGAGGAGGTGTGGTATATAGTTAATATACAGTACCACGGATAAGGACTGAGGAGGTGTGGTATATAGTTAATATACAGTACCACAGATAAGGACTGAGGAGGTGTGGTATATAGTTAATATACAGTACCACAGATAAGGACTGAGGAGGTGTGGTATATAGTTAATATACAGTACCACGGATAAGGACTGAGGAGGTGTGGTATCAGTTTGTCTCTGTGGATGGTTTGTCCTCTGACAAATCAACTGTAAATTTCGGTGTTCCTCAAGGTTCCGTTTTAGGACCGCTGTTGTTTTCACTATATATTTTACCTCTTGGGGATGTTATTCGAAAACATAATGTTAACTTTCACTGCTATGCGGATGATACACAGCTGTACATTTCAATGAAACATGGTGAAGCCCCAAAATTGCCCTCGCTAGAAGCATGTGTTTCAGACATAAGGAAGTGGATGGCAGCAAACTTTCTACTTTTAAACTCGGATAAAACAGAGATGCTTGTTCTAGGTCCCAAGAAACAAAGAGATCTTCTGTTGAATCTGAAAATTAATCTTAATGGTTGTACAGTCTTCGCAAATAAAACTGTGAAGGACCTCGGCGTTACTCTGGACCCTGATCTCTCTTTTGAAGAACATATCAAGACCATTTCAAGGACAGCTTTTTCCATCTACGTAACATTGCAAAAATCAGAAACTTTCTGTCCAAAAATGATGCAGAAAAATTAATCCATGCTTTTGTCACTTCTAGGTTAGACTACTGCAATGCTCTACTTTCCGGCTACCCGGATAAAGCACTAAATAAACTTCAGTTAGTGCTAAATACGGCTGCTAGAATCCTGACTAGAACCAAAAAATTTGATCATATTACTCCAGTGCTAGCCTCCTTACACTGGCTTCCTGTCAAAGCAAGGGCTGATTTCAAGGTTTTACTGCTAACCTACAAAGCATTGCATGGGCTTGCTCCTACCTATCTCTCTGATTTGGTCCTGCCGTACATACCTACACGTACGCTACGGTCACAAGACGCAGGCCTCCTAATTGTCCCTAGAATTTCTAAGCAAACAGCTGGAGGCAGGGCTTTCTCCTATAGAGCTCCATTTTTATGGAACGGTCTGCCTACCCATGTCAGAGACGCAAACTCGGTCTCAACCTTTAAGTCTTTACTGAAGACTCATCTCTTCAGTGGGTCATATGATTGAGTGTAGTCTGGCCCAGGAGTGGGAAGGTGAACGGAAAGGCTCTGGAGCAACGAACCACCCTTGCTGTCTCTGCCTGGCCGGTTCCCCTCTTTCCACTGGGATTCTCTGCCTCTAACCCTATTACAGGGGCTGAGTCACTGGCTTGCTGGGGCTCTCTCATGCCGTCCCTGGAGGGGGTGCGTCACCTGAGTGGGTTGATTCACTGATGTGGTCATCCTGTCTGGGTTGGCGCCCCCCTTGGGTTGTGCCGTGGCGGAGATCTTTGCGGGCTATACTCAGCTTTGTCTCAGGATGGTAAGTTGGTGGTTGAAGATATCCCTCCAGTGGTGTGGGGGCTGTGCTTTGGCAAAGTGGGTGGGGTTATATCCTTCCTGTTTGGCCCTGTCCGGGGGTGTCCTCGGGTGGGGCCACAGTGTCTCCTGACCCCTCCTGTCTCAGCCTCCAGTATTTATGCTGCAGTAGTTTATGTGTCGGGGGCTGGGGTCAGTTTGTTATATCTGGAGTACTTCTCCTGTCCAATTCGGTGTCCTGTGTGAATCTAAGTGTGCGTTCTCTAATTCTCTCCTTCTCTCTCTCGGAGGACCTGAGCCCTAGGACCATGCCCCAGGACTACCTGACATGATGACTCCTTGCTGTCCCCAGTCCACCTGGCCGTGCTGCTGCTCCAGTTTCAACTGACCTGAGCCCTAGGACCATGCCCCAGGACTACTTGACATGATGACTCCTTGCTGTCCCCAGTCCACCTGGCCGTGCTGCTGCTCCAGTTTCAACTGTTCTGCCTTATTATTATTCGACCATGCTGGTCATTTATGAACATTTGAACATCTTGGCCATGTTCTGTTATAATCTCTACCCGGCACAGCCAGAAGAGGACTGGCCACCCCACATAGCCTGGTTCCTCTCTAGGTTTCTTCCTAGGTTTTGGCTTTTCTAGGGAGTTTTTCCTAGCCACCGTGCTTCTACACCTGCATTGCTTGCTGTTTGGGGTTTTAGGCTGGGTTTCTGTACAGCACTTTGAGATATCAGCTGATGTACGAAGGGCTATATAAATAAATTTTATTTGATTTGATTTGATTTGGTATATAGTTAATATACAGTACCACAGATAAGGACTGAGGAGGTGTGGTATATAGTTAATATACAGTACCACGGATAAGGACTGAGGAGGTGTGGTATATAGTTAATATACAGTACCACGGATAAGGACTGAGGAGGTGTGGTATATAGTTAATATACAGTACCACGGATAAGGACTGAGGAGGTGTGGTATATAGTTAATATACAGTACCACGGATAAGGACTGAGGAGGTGTGGTATATAGTTAATATACAGTACCACGTGATAAGGACTGAGGAGGTGTGGTATATAGTTAATATACAGTACCACGGATAAGGACTGGAGGAGGTGTGGTATATAGTTATACAGTACCAGATATGACTGAGTGAGGTGGTATATAGTTAATATACAGTACCACAGATATAGACTGAGGAGGTGTGGTATATAGTTAATATACAGTACCACAGATAAGGACTGAGTGTCAGGACCGGTTACGTAACCTGGGTCTCCGGAGTGAGAAACAGTCACTTAACCAACTGAGCCACGTAATAGTCAGCAGAACCCAGAAGATGAGGCAGACACAGCAGTACTTAAGACAGTGTATTTAATAAGTGTGAGAAGTCCTTCAATACAAAATAGTAAACTAAAAGATGGTAGGAATAGCACAAAAAAGCCTCAAGAGATACCAAAAACAAAACAGAATTCCACAAGAGCATCCACCGAATCGACAAGAATACACAGAACACTAGGCTGGGTGCTAACATACAAACACAGAGCACAGAACTGAGGGAAACTAAGGGTTTAAATACAATCAGGGGAAACGAGGCACAGGTGCAAATAATAATGGGGAACAAGGGAAAAAACATAAGGTCAAAAAGCACAATGGGGGCATCTAGTGACCAAAACCCGGAACAACCCTGGCCAAATCCTGACACAAGGCTAACTATTCATCAGTTTAAGGTACCAGGCTCACTATTCATCAGTTTATTAAGGGACCAGGCTAACTATTCATCAGTTTATTAAGGGACCAGAAAAACTATTCATCAGTTTAAGGACCAGGCTAACTATTCATCAGTTTATTAAGGGACCAGGCTAACTATTCATCAGTTTAAGGTACCAGGCCAACTATTCATCAGTTTAAGGTACCAGGCTAACTATTCATCAGTTTATTAAGGGACCAGGCTAACTATTCATCAGTTTATTAAGGGACCAGGCTAACTATTCATCAGTTTATTAGGGACCAGGCTAACTATTCATCAGTTTATTAAGGACCAGGCTAACTATTCATCAGTTTAAGGTACCAGGCTAACTATTCATCAGTTTATTAAGGGACCAGGCTAACTACTCATCAGTTTATTAAGGGACCAGGCTAACTATTCATCAGTTTAAGGTACCAGGCTAACTATTCATCAGTTTAAGGTACCAGGCTAACTATTCATCAGTTTATTAAGGGATAGGCTAACTATTCATCAGTTTAAGGAGACCCAGGCTAACTATTAATCAGTTTATTAAGGGACAAGAATAACTATTCATCAGTTTTAGGGACCAGGCTAACTATTCATCAGTTTAAGGTACCAGGCTAACTATTCATCAGTTTAAGGTACCAGGCTAACTATTCATCAGTTTATGGGACCAGGCTAACTATTCATCAGTTTATTAAGGGACTAGAAAACTATTCATCAGTTTAATGGACCAGGCTAACTATTCATCAGTTTATTAAGGGACCAGGCTAACTATTCATCAGTTTAAGGTACCAGGCTAACTATTCATCAGTTTAAGGTACCAGGCTAACTATTCATCAGTTTATTAAGGGACCAGGCTAACTATTCATCAGTTTAAGGTACCAGGCTAACTATTCATCACTTTAAGGGACCAGGCTAACTATTCATCAGTTTATTAAGGGACCAGGCTAACTATTCATCAGTTTAAGGTATATTAACTATTCATCAGTTTATTAAGGTACCAGGCTACCTATTCATCAGTTTAAGGTACCATGCTAACTATTCATCAGTTTAAGGGACCAGGCTAACTATTCATCAGTTTAAGGGACCAGGCTAACTATTCATCAGTTTATTAAGGGGACCAGAAAAACTATTCATCAGTTTAAGGGACCAGGCTAACTATTCATCAGTTTATTAAGGGACCAGGCTAACTATTCATCAGTTTAAGGTACCAGGCTAACTATTCATCAGCTAACTATTTATTAAGGGACCAGGCTAACTATTCATCAGTTTTATTAAGGGACCAGGCTAACTATTCATCAGTTTATTAAGGGACCAGCTAACTATTCATCAGTTTATTAGGGACCAGGCTAACTATTCATCAGTTTAAGGGGACCAGGCTAACTATTCATCAGTTTATTAAGGGACCAGGCTAACTATTCATCAGTTTAAGGACCAGGCTAACTATTCATCAGTTTATTAAGGGACCAGGCTAACTATTCATCAGTTTATTAAGGTACCAGGCTAACTATTCATCAGTTTATTAAGGGACCAGGCTAACTATTCATCAGTTTATTAAGGGACCAGGCTAACTATTCATCAGTTTAGGCTAACTATTCATCAGTTTATTAAGGGACTATTCATCACTTTAAGGGACCAGGCTAACTATTCATCAGTTTATTAAGGGACCAGGCTAACTATTCATCAGTTTAAGGTACCAGGCTAACTATTCATCAGTTTATTAAGGTACCAGGCTAACTATTCATCAGTTTATTAAGGGACCAGGCTAACTATTCATCAGTTTAAGGGACCAGGCTAACTATTCATCAGTTTAGTTTAAGGTACCAGGCTAACTATTCATCAGTTTATTAAGGGACCAGGCTAACTATTCATCAGTTTAAGGGACCAGGCTAACTATTCATCAGTTTATTAAGGGACCAGGCTAACTATTCAGTTTCAGCTAACTATTCATCAGTTTAAGGACCAGGCTAACTATTAATCAGTTTATTAAGGGACAAGAATAACTATTCATCAGTTTAAGGGACCAGGCTAACTATTCATCAGTTTAAGGTACCAGGCTAACTATTCATCAGTTTATTAAGGGACCAGGCTAACTATTCATCAGTTTAAGGGACCAGGCTAACTATTCATCAGTTTATTAAGGGACCAGGCTAACTATTCATCAGTTTATTAGGGACCAGGCTAACTATTCATCAGTTTATTAAGGGACCAGGCTAACTATTCATCAGTTTAAGGTACCAGGCTAACTATTCATCAGTTTTTAAGGACCAGGCTAACTACTCATCAGTTTATTAAGGGACCAGGCTAACTATTCATCAGTTTAAGGTACCAGGCTAACTATTTCATCAGGCTAACTATTTCAGTTTATTAGGGACCAGGCTAACTATTCATCAGTTTAAGGGACCAGGCTAACTATTCATCAGTTTAAGGTACCAGGCTAACTATTCATCAGTTTAAGGTACAGGCTAACTATTCATCAGTTTTAAGGGACCAGGCTAACTATTCATTTCATCAGGGACCAGCTAACTATTCATCAGTTTAAGGGACCAGGCTAACTATTCATCAGTTTATTAAGGGACCAGGCTAACTATTCATCAGTTTTAGGGACCAGGCTAATTATTCTTCAGTTTAAGGTACCAGGCTAACTATTCATCAGTTTATTAAGGGACCAGAATAACTATTCATCAGTTTAAGGTACCAGGCTAACTATTCATCAGTTTATTAAGGTACCAGGCTAACTATTCATCAGTTTAAGGGACCAGGCTAACTATTCATCAGTTTATTAAGGGACCAGAATAACTATTCATCAGTTTAAGGGACCAGGCTAACTATCATCAGGTTAATACCAGGTTTAAGTTTAAGGTACCAGGCTAACTATTCATCAGTTTATTAAGGGACCAGGCTAACTATTCATCAGTTTAAGGGACCAGGCTAACTATTCATCAGTTTAAGGTACCAGGCTAACTATTCATCAGTTTATTAAGGGACCAGGCTAACTATTCATCAGTTTAAGGTACCAGGCTAACTATTCATCAGTTTATTAAGGGACCAGGCTAACTATTCATCAGTTTATTAAGGGACCAGGCTAACTATTCATCAGTTTAAGGTACCAGGTGTCAGGACCCAGTTAACCTGGGTCTCCGGAGTGAGAAACAGTCACTTAACCAACTGAGCCACGAATAGTCAGCAGAACCCAGAAGATGAGGCAGACACAGCAGTACTTAAGACAGTGTATTTAATAAAGTAAAAAGGAGTCCTTCAAGTCCTTCAATACAAAAAATGGCAAATCCAAAAGGTGGTAGGAATAGCACAAAAAAGCCTCAAGAGATACTCAAAAACAAAACAGAATTCCACAAGAGCATCCAGAATCGGCAAGAATACACAGAACACTATAACATACAAACACAGAGCACAGAACTCTAAGGGTTTAAATACAATCAGGGGAAATGAGGCACAGGTGCAAATAATAATGGGGAACAAGGGAAAAACATAAGGTCAAAAAGCACAATGGGGGCATCTATTGGCCAAATCCTGACACAAGGCTAACTATTCATCAGTTTAAGGGACCAGGCTAACTATTCATCAGTTTAAGGTACCAAGCTAACTATTCATCAGTTTAAGGTACCAGGCTAACTATTCATCAGTTTAAGGTACCAGGCTCACTATTCATCAGTTTATTAAGGGACCAGGCTAACTATTCATCAGTTTATTAAGGGACCAGGCTAACTATTCATCAGTTTATTAAGGGACCAGGCTAACTATTCATCAGTTTAAGGTACCAGGCTAACTATTCATCATTTTATTAAGGTACCAGGCTAACTATTCAACAGTTTAAGGTACCAGGCTAACTATTCATCAGTTTAAGGGACCAGGCTAACTATTCATCAGTTTATTAAGGTACCAGGCTAACTATTCATCAGTTTAGGGGACCAGGCTAACTATTCATCAGTTTAAGGGACCAGGCTAACTATTCATTAGTTTAGGGGACCAGGCTAACTATTCATCAGTTTAAGGTACCAGGCTAACTATTCATCAGTTTATTAAGGTACCAGGCTAACTATTCATCAGTTTAAGGTACCAGGCTAACTATTCATCAGTTTATTAAGGGACCAGGCTAACTATTCATCAGTTTATTAAGGGACCAGGCTAACTATTCATCAGTTTAAGGGACCAGGCTAACTATTCATCAGTTTAAGGGACCAGGCTAACTATTCATCAGTTTATTAAGGTACCAGATTAACTATTCATCAGTTTAAGGGACCAGGCTAACTATTCATCAGTTTATTAAGGGACCAGGCTTTATTCATCAGTTTATTAAGGGACCAGGCTAACTATTCATCAGTTTATTAAGGGACCAGGCTAACTATTCATCAGTTTAAGGGACCAGGCTAACTATTCATCAGTTTTTAAGGGACCAGGCTAACTATTCATCAGTTTATTAAGGGACCAGGCTAACTATTCATCAGTTTAAGGGACCAGGCTAACTATTCATCAGTTTATTAAGGGACCAGGCTAACTATTCATCAGTTTATTCAAGGGACCAGGCTAACTATTCATCAGTTTAAGGTACCAGGCTAACTATTCATCAGTTTATTAAGGGACCAGGCTAACTATTCATCAGTTTAAGGGACCAGGCTAACTATTCATCAGTTTATTAAGGTACCAGGCTAACTATTCATCAGTTTAAGGGACCAGGCTAACTATTCATCAGTTTATTAAGGGACCAGGCTAACTATTCATCAGTTTATTAAGGGACCAGGCTAACTATTCATCAGTTTCAGGGACCAGGCTAACTATTCATCAGTTTATTAAGGGACCAGGCTAACTATTCATCAGTTTATTAAGGGACCAGGCTAACTATTCATCAGTTTAGGGACCAGGCTAACTATTCATCAGTTTAAGGGACCAGGCTAACTATTCATCAGTTTATTCGGGACCAGGCTAACTATTCATCAGTTTATTAAGGGACCAGGCTAATTATTCATCAGTTTAAGGTAACAGGCTAACTATTCATCAGTTTATTAAGGGACCAGGCTAACTATTCATCAGTTTATTAAGGGACCAGAATAACTATTCATCAGTTTATTAAGGACCAGGCTAACTATTCATCAGTTTATTAAGGTACCAGGCTAACTATTCATCAGTTTAGGTACCAGGCTAACTATTCATCAGTTTATTGACCAGGCTAACTATTCATCAGTTTAAGGGACCAGGCTAACTATTCATCAGTTTATTTCGGGACCAGGCTAACTATTCATCAGTTTAAGGTACCAGGCTAACTATTCATCAGTTTATTAAGGGACCATGCTAACTATTCATCAGTTTATTAAGGGACCAGGCTAACTATTCATCAGTTTATTAAGGGAACAGGCTAACTATTCATCAGTTTAAGGTACCAGGCTAACTATTCATCAGTTTATTAAGGGACCAGAATAACTATTCATCAGTTTATGGACCAGGCTAACTATTCATCAGTTTATTAAGGGACCAGGCTAACTACTCATCAGTTTATTAAGGGACCAGGCTAACTATTCATCAGTTTAAAGGGACCAGGGTACCAGGCTAACTATTCATCAGTTTATTAGGGACCAGGCTAACTATTCAGTTTAAGGGACCAGGCTAACTATTCATCAGTTTAAGGTACCAGGCTAACTATTCATCAGTTTATTAAGGGACCAGGCTAACTATTCATCAGTTTAAGGTACCAGGCTAACTATTCATCAGTTTATTAAGGGACCAGGCTAACTATTCATCAGTTTATTAG
Organism: Oncorhynchus masou masou; assembly: GCF_036934945.1. Taxonomy (NCBI): domain Eukaryota; kingdom Metazoa; phylum Chordata; class Actinopteri; order Salmoniformes; family Salmonidae; genus Oncorhynchus; species Oncorhynchus masou. Next base: position 9,889 of record NW_027015568.1, read on the forward strand.
GGACCAGGCTTAACTATTCATCAGTTTAGTACCAGGTGTCAGGACTATTCATCAGTTTAAGGTACCAGGTGTCAGGACCCAGTTACGAACCTGGGTCTCCGGAGTGAGAAACAGTCACTTAACCAACTGAGCCACGAATAGTCAGCAGAACCCAGAAGATGAGGCAGACACAGCAGTACTTAAGACAGTGTATTTAATAAAGTAAAAAGGAGAAGTCCTTCAATACAAAAAATGGCAAATCCAAAAGGTGGTAGGAATAGCACAAAAAAAGCCTCAAGAGATACTCAAAAACAAAACAGAATTCCACAAGAGCATCCACCGGAATCGACAAGAATACACAGAACACTAGGGCTGGGTGCTAACATACAAACACAGAGCACAGAACTGAGGGAAACTAAGGGTTTAAATACAATCAGGGAAAACGAGGCACAGGTGCAAATAATAATGGGGAACAAGGGAAAAAACATAAGGTCAAAAAGCACAATGGGGGCATCTAGTGACCAAAACCCGGAACAACCCTGGCCAAATCCTGACACAAGGCTAACTATTCATCAGTTTAAGGTACCAGGCTCACTATTCATCAGTTTAAGGTACCAAGCTAACTATTCATCAGTTTAAGGTACCAGGCTAACTATTCATCAGTTTAAGGTACCAGGCTCACTATTCATCAGTTTATTAAGGGACCAGGCTAACTTTTCATCAGTTTATTAAGGGACCAGGCTAACTATTCATCAGTTTATTAAGGGACCAAGCTAACTATTCATCAGTTTAAGGTACCAGGCTAACTATTCATCAGTTTAAGGGACCAGGCTAACTATTCAACAGTTTAAGGTACCAGGCTAACTATTCATCAGTTTAAGGGACCAGGCTAACTATTCATCAGTTTATTAAGGTACCAGGCTAACTATTCATCAGTTTAAGGGACCAGGCTAACTATTCATCAGTTTAAGGGACCAAGATACAAAGATAATTCAAGGACTATCAGAGGTAGAGAGGCGAGGCAGGGGTGAAGGACAGTACAGAAGAGGATTTGCTCTTATTCCTTCCCTTTCTCTAATGTATTTTATAATAAAATTGGCAAGATCTTTGCTTTACATTACTAGGACTGGAGACCACAGCAGTGATTCTGCTCTTGCCCTACTTCTGTACCTTGGGGTGGCAGGGTAGCCAAGTGGTTAGAGTGTTGGAATAGTAACCAAAAGGTTGCAAGTTCAAATCCCGAGTTGACAAGGTAGAAATCTGTCATTCGGCCCTGAACAGGGAGTTAACCCACTGTCCCTAGGCCGTCATTGAAAATAAGAATTTGTTCTTAATTGAACTGCCTAGTAAAAAAAGACTACCTGAGTGGCCTTTATGTCCATGACAAGGTATGCCTATGCACAAATCATCTGTTTCGCTCATAAACATAGGTGTGCATGCTTATATAACATTTAC
>NW_027015569.1:0-11317 GCF_036934945.1 Oncorhynchus masou masou
TCTAAAGTAGTGCACTATATAGGGAATAGGGTTCCATAGGGCTCTGGTCTAAAGTAGTGCACTATATATGGGAATAGGGTTCCATAGGGCTCTGGTCTAAAGTAGTGCACTATATATAGGGAATAGCGTTCCATAGGGCTCTGGTCTAAAGTAGTGCACTATATAGGGAATAGGGTTCCATAGGGCTCTGGTCTAACGTGGTGCACTATATAGGGAATAGGGTTCCATAGGGCTCTGGTCTAAAGTAATGCACTATATATAGGGAACAGGGTTATATAGGGAATAGTGCACTATATATGGAATAGGGTTCCATAGGGCTCTGGTCTAAAGTAGTGCACTATATAAAGAATATGGTGCCATTTTGGGACACAACCCTAGTCTCTTATCTTTAGTGTCTCTACGCCTGGTACTAAGCCACTCCAACTGCACCACAAACAGCTCTATAAACAACAGCTTATCAACAGGGAGGACTTTATACACACTGCCTCTGACTGGTCTTGGCTCAGGAAGAGCACTGGGTCGTGTTCATTAGTGCACACCGTTGCATAACATTTTGCAATGAAAAACCAAGCTTTTCTTACTGGCTAGATTTAGGTAGTTACTGTAATTTGTCTCCTGAGCATCATAGTATATGTGTGTGTCCACTTTGTGTGAATGAGTGAGATTATCCTTCTGTAGTAAAAAATAAAATAAAAATGCTCTGAAAATTATGGCTTGTTCTACTGAAGTGGTAGTGTTCCCTCTAGTGATCAAACTGAAAACATGCTGATGCCAGAGGTAAGGTACTTTTGGCAAAAGGTTATACACAAAACAAAAATATAAAACTCAATATGTAAAGTGTTGGTCCCATGTTCCATGAGCTGAAATAAAGATCCCAGAAATGTTCCATACGCACAAAAAGCTTATTTCTATCAAATTCTGTGCACAAATTTGTTTACATCCCTGTTAGTGAGTATTTGTCCTTTGCCAAGGTAATCCATCCACCTGTCAGGTGTGGCATATGAAGCTGATTAAACAGCATGATCATTACACAGGTGCACCTTGCGCCGGGGACAATAAAAGGTCCCTAAAATGTGCAGTTGTGTCACAAGCGCAATGCCACAGATGTCTCAAGTTTTGAGGAGAGTGCAAATGGCATGCAGACTGCAGGAATGTCCACCAGAGCTGTTGCCAGAGAAGCGTTCATTTCTCTACCATAAGCCGCATCCAACATTATTTTAGACAATGTGGCAGCACATCCAACTGGCCTCACACACAGATCACGTGTCCAGGTCCTCCCCACATCCGGCTTCTTCTCCCACGGGATTGTCTGAGTCCAGCCACCCGGACATCTGATGAAACTGTGGGTTTGGACAAGCAAAGAATTTCTGCACAGAAAACGTCTCAGGGAAGCTCATCTGTGTGTCTTAACCGACTTCAGTGGTCAAACGGCTCACATTCGCTTGGCCACTGGCGCCGCTGGAGAACTGTGCTCTTCACGGATGAATCCAGAGTTTCAACTGTACGGGCAGATGACAGACGTGTGGGCGGCGGTTTGCCGATGTCAACGTTGTGAACAGAGTGCCCCGTGGTGGCGGTGGGGTTATGGTATGGGCAGGCATCAGCTACTGGACAAGCGAACACAATGGCAATTTCAATGCACAGAGATACCGTGACGAGATCCTGAGGCCCATTGTTGTGCCATTCATCCACCACCATCACCTCATGTTTCAGCCTGATAATGCACAGCCCTGTTGTAAAGATCTGTACACAATTCCTGGAAGCGGAAAATGTCCCAGTTCTTCCATGGCCTGAATACTCACCAGACATGTCACCCATTGAGCATGTTTGGGATGCTCTGGATCGGCGTGTATGACAGCGTGTTCCAGTTCTCGTCAATATCCAGCAACTTCGGACAGCCACTGAAGAGGAGTGGGACAACACTCCACAGGCCACAATCAACAGCCTGATCAACTCTTGTGTGAAGGAGATGTTTCACGCTGCATGAAGCAAAATGGTGGCAACACCAGATACAGACTGGTTTTCTGATCCACTCCCTACTTTTTTATTTGTTATTATTTTTAAAGGTATCTGTGACCAACAGATTCATATCTGTATTCCCATTCATCTGATAATCCATAGATTAGGGCCTAATGAAATTATTTAAATTGACTGATTTCCTTATATGACCTGTAACTCAGTAAAATCTTTTAAATTGTTACATGTTGCATTTATATTTTTGTTCAGTTTACATACCGGGTTGATATCTATGATGGTTTCGTGTTGCTTCTTGTTTGGTTTCATCCCGAAGATGTCTTTGACAAACTTTTCATCTGCCTGGTAGAAGTGTGGAGAAGACATGACGATCGGAGCATCTGGGATGTGAAATATGATACAACATTGAGATGACGTTTTTTCCCACCTCATAATTCATTAATAATTAATTAATAATAATTAACCTCAATAATAATTGTGTTAATAATGGACCTCAGATAGATGATGTTTTGAATCCATACGGTTACAGTCCTGACTAGGAGTGGCTCAGTTGATAAGAGTGTGGCATTGACTAGTACCGACAAGGTTGCGGGTTCAACCCCGTAGGGATCACATAAAAAACATATGCACTCAATGTATAAAATTGGAAACAGGAAAGACATGATATATTATTACCTTGTTTACAGGCACTGACTTGGAGCACGCCAGAGCCCAGACAGTTCCCTGGTGGGGAACAGAAACCAGCGTTCTCTGTTGTGTTGGCAAATACCTTGCTGGGTGGAGAGAACCTGTAGCCTGGGACACCCATCACACTGCTCTCCCTCCTCATAGATGGCATAGATAGATCTGACAAAGAGGACAATGAACAGAGCACAGATTAATTGAATTAATGTGAAAGAGCGATACATAAATATGTTTACAAACACACGGAGTAGCAAGCTAGCCAACTCATGCAAGATTTTGTTCTGGGGTCAGTAATTACAGGAGTGTTAGTGGAGTGTAAACCTCATTAAAAGTATTCTGAAACATGAAAACTATTGAGAGAAGTAACTTTGTTGGGACAACTCTGTACAACTCTGTACAAAAATGTCAGTCTCTCGATGTGCAAAACTGATAGAGACATACCCCAAGCGACTTACAGCTGTAATCGCAGCAAAAGGTGGCGCTACAAAGTATTAACTTAAGGGGCTGAATAATTTTGCACGCCCAATTTTTCAGTTTTTGATTTGTTAAAAAAGTTTGAAATATCCAATAAATGTCGTTCCACTTCATGATTGTGTCCCACTTGTTATTGATTCTTCACAAAAACATACAGTTTTATATCTTTATGTTTGAAGCCTGAAATGTGGCAAAAGGTCGCAAAGTTCAAGGGGGCCGAATACTTTCGCAAGGGCACTGTATACTACTATATGTGTGAATTTGTATTTATTTGGAATGGACCATTATCATGCACCTTTCTCGAAACAGGGGCAAAAAATACATGTCATCTATGCACTTAAAAAGTCTGTGGTTAATTTTAATGCCACTCAGGTAGGCTATACTCCTGTTGTAAAGAGAAGCAATGTGCTAAATATTAGGAAAGTTGAGAAATAGAAATAGTCGGCCTAGCCTATAGAAAGCTGATAGGAGCCTCTTCTTTTTAATAGAGGCCATCAAAACTGGATTCTCACTCAATTGCATAGCCTATAGAAATTTGCGCAACATGAGCTGTCTGAGTGATTAGAGGGACAATAGAGTGCTGACTACCAGGTAGTTTGCTCGTTTGGTAGACTACTAATGACCATCATCAGCATCAGAGCTAGGAGAAGCCTAGTTACTAAACGGTCGGTGTTGCGGTAATACAAACCCCGTAACAGGCCTATACTCAACTTCGTGCATTTTAGTTAAATGTATTTAATTTGCAAACAGGCTGAATGATAGTAACTTGTGATGACAAACTCTGAAAATAATGTAAACGTAGAGCAAGCACCCACGACAGAGACATGAGAGTTCAGACCCAAAACCAACCTGCAGAGATCAGAGGAAAACATGTAGAGGGTCTCATTCTTGGTGATGATTGGATGAAAGGAGGCCCCATTGGTCCCATTGATCATGTTACACTCATCTGTGGTCCACCAATTCAGAGCGCTGCACACGAGAGAACACATTGTTGTCATGGTTATCACTTCAAAATGGATTCTGACTGTATTTGCCTTCTGTGAAATCTAGATCACATTTAGCCTTGCGAAACCACACTGACCAGAACACTCACATTTTGTTTCACCTGAAGTAAAAACAAAAACGTGAGATCAGGTTTAACGAGGCTAAGAAAAAAAACACCCCTCTAAAATTACAGTTATTAGTTCATTACAGTGCACTCAGCCAATCTCCACTGCAACCCCAGAAGCTGTGGATAACAGGTGCGGTACAATAGACTAGAGACTAAATATTCCTTTTGATTTAAGTTCTGCACCCTGTCTTCATTCATAATGAGATGCACGAATGACTAATTCCTCTGTGTGTAGACATCACTAACCTAGACAGCAGCCTGTGTGTAGACATCACTAACCTAGACAGCACTAACCTAGACAGCACTAACCTAGACAGCACTAACCTAGACAGCACTAACCGAGACAGCACTAACCTAGACAGTAGCCTGTGTGTAGACATCACTAACCTAGACATCACTAACCTAGACAGTAGCCTGTGTGTAGACATCACTAACCTAGACAGCACTAACCTAGACAGTAGCCTGTGTGTAGACATCACTAACCTAGACAGTAGCCTGTGTGTAGACATCACTAACCTAGACATCACTAACCTAGACAGCAGCCTGTGTGTAGACATCACTAACCTAGACAGCACTAACCTAGACAGTAGCCTGTGTGTAGACATCACTAACATAGACAGCACTAACCCTAGACAGTAGCCTGTGTGTAGACATCACTAACCTAGACATCACTAACCTAGACAGCAGCCTGTGTGTAGACATCACTAACCTAGACAGTAGCCTGTGTGTGGACATCACTAACCTAGACAGCAGCCTGTGTGTGGACATCACTAACCTAGACAGCACTAACCTAGACAGCACTAACATAGACAGCAGCCTGTGTGTAGACATCACTAACATAGACAGTAGCCTGTGTGTGGACATCACTAACCTAGACAGCAGCCTGTGTGTAGACATCACTAACCTAGACAGTAGCCTGTGAGGGACATCACTAACCTAGACAGTAGCCTGTGTGTGGACATCACTAACCTAGACAGTAGCCTGTGTGTGGACATCACTAACCTAGACAGCAGCCTGTGTGTAGACATCACTAACATAGACATCATTAACCTAGCACATCACTAACCTAGACATCACTAACCTAGACATCACTAACCTAGACAGCAGCCTGTGTGTAGACATCACTAACCTAGACAGCAGCCTGTGTGTAGACATCACTAACCTAGACAGCACTAACCTAGACAGCACTAACCTAGACAGTAGCATGTGTATGACAGCACTAACCTAGACAGCACTAACCTAGACAGCACTAACCTAGACAGCACTAACCTAGACAGCACTAACCTAGACTGCACTAACCGAGACAGCACTAACCTAGACAGTAGCCTGTGTGTAGACATCACTAACCGAGACAGCACTAACCGAGACAGCACTAACCGAGACAGCACTAACCTAGACAGTAGCCTGTGTGTAGATATCACTAACCTAGACATCACTAACCTAGACAGCAGTCTGTGTGTAGACAGCACTAACCTAGACATCACTAACCTAAACAGCACTAACCTAGACAGCACTAACCTAAACAGCACTAACCTAGACATCACTAACCTAGACATCAGCCTGTGTGTAGACATCACTAACTTAGACAGTACTAACCTAGATATCACTAACCTAGACATCACTAACCTAAACAGCACTAACCTAGACAGCACTAACCTAGACATCACTAACCTAGACAGAACTAACCTAGACATCACTAACCTAGACAGCACTAACCTAGACAGCACTAACCTAGACATCACTAACCTAGACATCACTAACCTAGACATCACTAACCTAGACATCACTAACCTAGACATCACTAACCTAGACATCACTAACCTACACAGCACTAACCTAGACAGCACTAACCTAGACATCACTAACCTAGACATCACTAACCTAGACATCACTAACCTAGACATCACTAACCTAGACAGCACTAACCTAGACAGCACTAACCTAGACAGCACTAACCTAGACAGCAGCCTGTGTGTAGACATCACTAACCTAGACATCACTAACCTAGACATCACTAACCTAGACAGCACTAACCTAGACAGCACTAACCTAGACAGTAGCATGTGTGTAGACAGCACTAACCTAGACAGCACTAACCTAGACAGCACTAACCTAGACAGCACTAACCTAGACAGCACTAACCTAGACTAGCACTAACCTAGACAGCACTAACCTAGACAGCACTAACCTAGACAGCACTAACCTAGACAGCACTAACCTAGACAGCAGCATGTGTGTAGACAGCACTAACCTAGACAGCACTAACCTAGACAGCACTAACCTAGATATCACTAACCTAGACATCACTAACCTAGACATCACTAACCTAGACATCACTAACCTAGACATCACTAACCTAGACATCACTAACCTAGACAGCACTAACCTAGACAGCACTAACCTAGACAGCACTAACCTAGACAGCACTAACCTAGACAGCACTAACCTAGACAGCACTAACCTAGACAGCACTAACCTTAATGTGTGTAATTTCTTTACTCCTTAATGTGTTTGAGCCAATCAGTTGTGTGGTATACAGAATCTGGTATTTTACCAAATAGAGCTAAGTCCATATTATGTCAAGAACAGCTCAAATAAGTGAAGAGAAACGACAGTCCATCATAACTTTAAGACATGAAGGTCAGTCAATCTGGAAAATTTCAAGAACTTTTCAAGTTTCTTCAATTGCAGTCGCAAAACCCATCAATCGCTATGATGAAACTGGCTTTCATGAGGACCGCCAGAGGAATGGAAGACCCAGAGTTATCGCTGCTGCAGAGGATAAGTTCTTTAGAGTTGCCAGCCTCAGAAATTGCAGCCCAAATAAATGCTTCATAGAGTTCAAGTAACAGACACATCAACATCAACTGTTCAGTGGAGACTGTGTGAATCAGGCCTTCATGGTCAAATTGCTGTAAAGAAACCACTACTAAAAGGACACCAATAAGAAGAAGAGACTTGCTTGGGTCGAGAAACACAAGCAACGGACCTCAGACCAGTGGAAATCTGTCGTTTGGACTCCAGAGCAAATTGGAGATTTTTGGTCCCAATTGCCATGTGTTTGTGAGACTCGCTGTGGGTGAGCGGATGATCTCCACATGTGTATTTCCCACCGTAAAGCATGGTGTGATGGTGTTATGGTGTGTGGGTGACGCTGTCTGTGAATGATTTACAATTCACGGCACACTTAACCAACATGATTACCACAGCATTCTGCAGTAATACGCCATTCCATCCGGTTTGGGCTTAGTGGGACTATCATTTGTTTTTCAACAGGACAATGACCCAACACACCTCCAGGCTGTGTAAGGGCTATTTGACCAAGAAGGAGAGTGATGGAGTGCTGCATCAGATGACCTGGCATCCACAATCCCCCGACCTCAACCCAATTGAGATGGTTTGGGATGAGTTGTACCGAAAGAGTGACGGAAAAGCAGCCAAGAAGTGCACAGCATATGTGGGGAAGTCCTTCAAGACAGTTGGAAAAGCATTCCAGGTCAAGCTGGTTGAGAGAATACCAAGAGTGTGCAAAGCTGTCATCAAGGCAAAGGGTGGCTATTTGAAGAATCTCAAATATATTTTGATTTGTTTAACACTTTTTTGGTTACTACATGATTCCATGTGTTATTTCATAGTTTTGATGTCTTCACTATATATTCTACAAAGTAGAAAATAGTTTAAAAAGAAACACTTGAATGAGTAGGTGTTCTACAACTTTTGACCAGTAGTGTATGTTTAGGCAGCAGCCACTCTGTGCTAGTGATGGCTATTTAACAGGTGGCTATTTAATAAGGTATCCGTTTTTTGTTTTTAAAAACCTGTTTGTGCTGTCATTATGGGATATTGTGTGTAGATTGTTGAGGGGGGATAATATTTAATCCATTTTAGAATAAGGCTGTAACGTAACAAAATGTGGAAAAGTCAAGGGGCCTGTACACAAACTGAACAATTAGATTACAAATGAAATGAGTTTGTGTTTATGGTCATTCTTGACAATAGGAGGCCCAATACTTTCGTATTTATATGTTTATAGCATAATACGTTGTGGAATGTTCTATAGAAGGCTTACCTTTGACCCTTCCACTGATCTATAACGGCAAAGTCCTTATAACTCTGCTGACCGGTCAGAAACACATACTCTCCATCATCTGTAGCATTTTGCTGAAATACAAAAAACAGAACCACCAAGAAACACCCACCTCCTTCGTGAGTTCATAAAAACAGAATATATCTAAGAGACTCAAAATCGTTGACATGTAAAACAGTGTGTTGAATCTGAAACAATGTTTTCTATAGACATTTACACGACAAGGCTTTCATAGATCTAATTCTATACTTACTTTATGGAAGTGACTATTTACAAAACATTATTACCACAGCACTTAAATAACCAACCACTTTTTTTTAAATAGCACAATTACAAATATCTAACATCAATCAACATATTACAACCAACCATACAGTCCATATTGAGTCGTGAGTGAGAATCAAACCTTGTAGAAGAGTCCAAACACATCATCTAATGTATGGTCCACTACTTTCAGAGCTTTGAGAAGGCCATCCTCATAGCCCCAAAGCAGTTCTCCCACAGTGTGTGTAGTGAACAGGTCTTCATTCACCGACTTCATGTAAGATGAGATGATATTGGCAATAAATGACGTATCCTTGAATTTTTCCATCACCGTCTGGGAACAGAGAGAGAAAGAAAATAGAACTGAATGATTCATCCTTCACAAGCTAAACCGGACAGCACTGGGCCAATTGCACCGCCCTATGGGACTCCCAATCACGGCCGGATGTGATACAGCCTAGAATCGAACCAGGGACTGTAGTGACGCCTCTTGCACTGAGATACAGTGCCTCTTAGACCGCTGCGCCACTCTGGAGCCCTGTACAGTTGAAGTTGGAAGTTTACATACACCTTAGCCAAATACATTTTAACTCAGTTTTTGACATTTAATCCTAGTAAAACTTCCCTGCCTTAGCTAAGTCAGGATCATCACTTTATTTTGGCCAGGGCGCTCTTGAAAAAGAGATTTTAATCTCAATGAGCCCTTCCTGGTTAAATAAAGGTTAAATACATTTTCAGAATGTGAAATATAAAAAAACAGTAAAGATTTATTTCAACTTTTATATCTTTAATCACATTCCCAGTGGGTCAGAAGTTTACATACACTCAATTAGTATTTGGTAGCATTGCCTTTAAATTGTTTAACTTGGGTCAAACGTTTTGGGTAGCCTTCCACAAGCTGGGTGAATTTTGGCCCATTCCACCTAACAGAGCTGGTGTACCCGAGTCAGGTTTGTAGGCCTCCTTGCTTGCACATGCTTTTTCAGTTCTGCCCACACATTTTCTATAAGATTGAGGTCAGGGCTTTGTGATGGCCACTCCAATACCTAGACTTTGTTGTCCTTAAGCCATTTTGCCACAACTTTGGAAGTGTGCTTGGGGTCCTTGTCCATTTGGAAGACCCATTTGCGACCAAGCTTTAACTTCCTGACTGATGTCTTGAGATGTTGCTTCAGTCTTGAGATGTTGCTTCAATATATCCACATAATTTTCCTCTTCATGATGCCATCTATTTTGTGAAGTGCACTAGTCCTGCTGCAGCAAAGCACCCCCACAACACGATGCTGCCACCCCCGTGCTTCATGGTTGGGATGGTGTTCTTCAGCTTGCAAGTCTCCCCCTTTTTCCCCCAAACATAACGATGGTCATTATGGCCAAACAGTTCTATTTTTGTTTCATCAGAGGACATTTCTCCAAAAAGTACAATCTTTGTCCCCATGTGCAGCTGCAAACCGCAGTCTGGCATTTTTATGGCGGATTTGGAGCAGTGTCTCCTTCCTTGCTGAGCAGCCTTTCAGGTTATGTTGATATAGACCATGGTCTGTATATAGACACTTTTGTAACTCGTTTCCTCCAGCATCTTCACAAGGTCCTTTGCTGTTGTTCTTGAAATTGATTTTCACTTTTCGCACCAAAGTACATTCATCTCTAGGAGACAGAAAGTGTCTCCTTCCTGAGCGGTATGATGGCTGCATGGTCCCATGGTGTTTATACTTGCATAAAATAGTTTCAACAGATGAACGTGGTACCTTCAGGCAATTGGAAATTGCTCCCAAGGATGAACCAGACTTATGGAGGTGTCCAATATTTTTCTGAGGTCTTGGCAGATTCTTTTTTGATTTTCCCATGATGTCAAGCAAAGAGGCACTGAGTTTGAAGGTAGGCCTAGAAATACATCCACGGTACACCTCCGATTCACTCAAATGATGGCAATTAGTCATCAGAAGCTTCTAAAGCCATAACATTTTCTGAAATTTTCCAAGCTGTCAACTTTGTGTATAAACTTCTGACCAACTGGAATTGTGATACAGTAATCATAAATGAAATAATCTGTCTGTAAACAATTAAGTTGGAAACATTACTTCTGTCATGCACAAAGTAGATGTCTCAGCTGACTTGCCAAAACTATAGTTTTAACAAGAAATTTCAGGAGTGGTTAAAAAACACGCTTTAGTCAGCTGTGCCACCAGAGACTCTGAGTCTGGGTGTCTGTGGCTCTGTCGCAACCAGCCTACACCGGGAGGATGCGTTGGATGCGCGCCTGTGTTACAGCTGTGCGGCTTGGTAGGTTGTGTTTTCGAGGACGCATGACTTTCAACCTTAGTCTCTCCCATCAGATGGGGAGTTGTAGTGATGAGACAAGATAGTAGCTACTAACAACTGGATACTACGAAATGGGGGAGAAAAGGGGGTAAAATTCACACACACAAAAAAACCTAAGTGTGTGTAAACTAGTTTTAATGACTCCAACCTAAGTGTGTGTAAACTAGTTTTAATGACTCCAACCTAAGTGTGTGTAAACTAGTTTTAATGACTCCAACCTAAGTGTGTGTAAACTAGTTTTAATGACTCCAACCTAAGTGTGTGTAAACTAGTTTTAATGACTCCAACCTAAGTGTGTGTAAACTAGTTTTAATGACTCCAACCTAAGTGTGTGTAAACTAGTTTTAATGACTCAACCTAAGTGTGTGTAAACTAGTTTTAATGACTCCAACCTAAGTGTA
>NW_027015570.1:0-7500 GCF_036934945.1 Oncorhynchus masou masou
GGGCATGAGAGAGAGAGAGAGGGGCATGAGAGAGAGAGAGAGAGAGGGGCATGAGAGAGAGAGAGAGAGGGGCATGAGAGAGAGAGAGAGGGGCATGAGAGAGAGAGAGAGGGGCATGAGAGAGAGAGAGAGAGAGGGGCATGAGAGAGAGAGAGGGACATGAGAGTGAGAGAGAGGGACATGAGAGTGAGAGAGAGGGACATGAGAATGAGAGAGAGGGACATGAGAGAGAGGGACATGAGAGAGAGGGACATGAGAGAGAGGGACATGAGAGAGAGGGACATGAGAGAGAGGGACATGAGAGAGAGGGACATGAGAGAGAGAGGGACATGAGAGAGAGAGGGACATGAGAGAGAGAGGGACATGAGAGAGAGAGGGACATGAGAGAGAGAGGGACATGAGAGAGAGAGAGGGACGAGAGAGAGAGAGGGACATGAGGGACGAGAGAGAGAGAGGGACATGAGGGACGAGAGAGAGAGAGGGACATGAGGGACAGAGAGAGAGAGGGACTTGAGAGAGAGAGGGACATGAGAGAGAGAGGGACATGAGAGGGACTTGAGAGAGAGAGGGACATGAGAGAGAGAGAGGAATATGAGAGAGGCATATGAGATGTGGGGAGAGAGACAGACAGACAGACAGACAGACAGACAGACAGACAGACAGACAGACGGGAGAGAGACGCAAGAGAGGGCGGGACACATCCTCAATGGGCCCTGAAGCTCTATTTGTCCTGATTGGAACCAGCTTGTTGTTGCTGCTGTTTTATTAATGATTGTTATCTGTTGAGGCCAGGAGAACTCTCTCTCTACTACACTGACTCTATACAGGACAACTCTCTCTACCACACTGACTCTATACAGGACAACTCTCTCTCTACCACACTGACTATATACAGGACAACTCTCTCTACTACACTGACTCTATACAGGACAACTCTCTCTCTACTACACTGACTCTATACAGGACAACTCTCTCTACTACACTGACTCTATACAGGACAACTCTCTCACCACACTGACTATATACAGGAGGAACTCAATTCAATTCAATTCAGTGAGCTGACCAGCATGGGTAACATGTGTTAACATTGCCAAAGCAAGTAAGGTAGATAATATATAGAGTGAAATAAACAATAAAAATTATCCAGTAGACATCACACATACAAGAAGTTTCAAAACAATGAAGACATTACAAATGTCGCTTATTATACTCATATAACTATACAGTGTTTTTACAATGTACAAATAGTTAGACACAACTCTCTCTCTACTCCACTGACACTATACAGGGCCATAGTAACCTATATCACAAACACTATACAGGGCCACAGTAACCTATATCACTGACACTATACAGGGCCATAGTAACCTATATCACTGACACTATACAGGGCCACAGTAACCTATATCACTGACACTATACAGGGCCACAGTAACCTATATCACTGACACTATACAGGGCCAGTAACCTATATCACTGACACTATACAGGGCCATAGTAACCTGCTCCACTGACACTATACAGGACCATAGTAACCTATATCACTGACACTATACAGGGCCACAGTAACCTATATCACTGACACTATACAGGGCCACAGTAACCTATATCACTGACACTATACAGGGCCACAGTAACCTATATCACTGACACTATACAGGGCCACAGTAACCTATATCACTGACACTATACAGGGCCATAGTAACCTATATCACTGACACTATACAGGGCCACAGTAACCTATATCACTGACACTATACAGGGCATAGTAACTATATCACTGACACTATACAGGGCCACAGTAACCTATATCACTGACACTATACAGGGCCATAGTAACCTATATCACTGACACTATACAGGGCCACAGTAACCTATATCACTGACACTATACAGGGCCACAGTAACCTATATCACTGACACTATACAGGGCCACAGTAACCTATATCACTGACACTATACAGGGCCATAGTAACCTATATCACTGGCACTATACAGGGCCATAGTAACCTATATTACTGACACTATACAGGGCCATAGTAACCTATATTACTGACACTATACAGGGCCACAGTAACCTATATCACTGACACTATACAGGGCCATAGTAACCTATATCACTGACACTATGACACTATACAGGGCCATAGTAACCTATATCACTGACACTATACAGGGCCACAGTAACCTATATCACTGGCACTATACAGGGCCATAGTAACCTATATCACAGTAGACTGACTCAACTCCTCAACACAACACAATGGCTGTGTCATGTTGTTGTTGATCTATACAGGCTCTGCAGAAGCTGGCCAGTCAGTACCTGAAGACAGATTGGCCAGGCATCAAACCTGACGACCAGCACAGACTACAGGTGAGTAGAAGACTTGCTGACATCACAATGGTTCTTGGTTGGCTTGCAGTCTTCCTCTTAGTAAACTGACCGTGTGTGTTGTGTGTAGGAATGTGTATGCTGTGTGGCGGTCCTATCTGGGGACAGTACAGGTGACTCAGTCTCGCATCAACGTGTGTGACAACTACAAGAATGAGATCTCAGACCCTGCTAAAACTGTGCGGCTATACAAGGAACAGCAGCTCAAAAAGGTAATGCTGTGTGTGTCCCATATCCTAGTATATCATCTGTGTGTCCCATATCCTAGTAGATCGTCTGTGTGTCCCATATCCTAGTAGATCATCATCTGTGTCCCATATCCTAGTATATCATCTCTGTGTCCCATATCCCATATCATCTGTGTGTACATATCCTAGTATATCATCTGTGTGTCCCATATCCTAGTATATTCTTGTGTGTCCCATATCCTAGTATATCATCTGTGTGTCCCATATCCTAGTATATCGTCTGTGTGTATCCATCGTCTGTGTGTCCCATATCCTAGTATATCATCTGTGTGTCCCATATCTAGTATATCATCTGTGTGTCCCATATCCTAGTATATCATCTGTGTGTCCCATATCCTAGTATATGAGTCTGTGTGTCCCATATCCTAGTATATCGTCTGTGTGTCCCATATCCTAGTATACAGTCTGTGTGTCCCATATCCTAGTATATCGTCTGTGTGTCCCATATCCTAGTATATCATCTGTGTGTCCCATATCCTAGTATATCGTCTGTGTGTCCCATATCCTAGTATATCGTCTGTGTGTCCCATATCCTAGTATATCGTCTGTGTGTCCCATATCCTAGTATATCGTCTGTGTGTCCCATATCCTAGTATATCGTCTGTGTGTCCCATATCCTAGTATATCGTCTGTGTGTCCCATATCCTAGTATATGATCTGTGTGTCCCATATCCTAGTATATCATCTGTGTGTCCCATATCCTAGTATATCATCTGTGTGTCCCATATCCTAGTATATCATCTGTGTGTCCCATATCCTAGTATATCATCTGTGTGTCCCATATCCTAGTATATCATCTGTGTCCCATATCCTAGTATATCATCTGTGTGTCCCATATCCTAGTATATCATCTGTGTGTCCCATATCCTAGATCATCATCTGTGTGTCCCATATCCTAGATCATCATCTGTGTGTCCCATATCCTAGTATATCGTCTGTGTGTCCCATATCCTAGTATATCGTCTGTGTGTCCCATATCCTAGTATATCGTCTGTGTGTCCCATATCCTAGTATGCTCTGGATAAGAGCGTCTGCTAAATGACTTAAATGTAAATATCGTCTGTGTGTCCCATATCCTAGTATATCGTCTGTGTGTCCCATATCCTAGTATATCGTCTGTGTGTCCCATATCCTAGTATATCGTCTGTGTGTCCCATATCCTAGTATATCGTCTGTGTGTCCCATATCCTAGTATATCGTCTGTGTGTCCCATATCCTAGTATATCATCTGTGTGTCCCATATCCTAGTATATCATCTGTGTGTCCCATATCCTAGTATATCATCTGTGTGTCCCATATCCTAGTATATCATCTGTGTGTCCCATATCCTAGTATATCATCTGTGTGTCCCATATCCTAGTATATCATCTGTGTGTCCCATATCCTAGTATATCATCTGTGTCCCATATCCTAGTATATCATCTGTGTGTCCCATATCCTAGTATATCATCTGTGTGTCCCATATCCTAGATCATCATCTGTGTGTCCCATATCCTAGATCATCATCTGTGTGTCCCATATCCTAGATCATCATCTGTGTGTCCCATATCCTAGTATATCATCTGTGTGTCCCATATCCTAGTATATCATCATATCTGTGTGTCCCATATCCTAGTATATCATCTGTGTGTCCCATATCCTAGTATATCATCTGTGTGTCCCATATCCTAGTATATCATCTGTGTGTCCCATATCCTAGATCATCATCTGTGTGTCCCATATCCTAGTAGATCATCATCTGTGTGTCCCATATCCTATTAGATCATCATCTGTGTCTCCCATATCCTAGTAGATCATCATCTGTGTGTCCCATATCCTAGTAGATCATCTGTGTGTCCCATATCCTAGTAGATCATCTGTGTGTCCCATATCCTAGTAGATCATCTGTGTGTGTGTAACCTCTGTGTGTAGACTATCGTGTGTGTGTGTGTGTAACCTGTGTCTCTCTGTGCTGTGTAGAGTATAGAACAGTTGAATCGTATCCAGGTGGAGCTGCAGGACTCTGTGAAGGACCTGGCCAAAGCCAAGAAGAAATACTACGACTCAGAACAGGTGGCTCAGGCCGTTCGAGAGAAGGCTGACATCGAGGCCAAGTAGGTGGACAGACCTTCATCTCAACCCTAACCCAACCACTCTCAACCCTAACCCAACACACTCTCAACCCTAACCCAACTCAGACTCTCAACCCTAACACCAACCACTCTCAACCCCTAACCCAACCACACTCAGACCTACCTCTCAACCCTAACCCAACCACTCTCAACCCTAACCCAACCACACTCAGACCTGCCTCTCCGACCAACCATCTCAACCCTAACCCAACCCACACTCAGACCTACCTCTCAACTCCTAACCCCCTAAGCAACCACACTCAGACCTACCTCTCAACCCTAACCCAACCACACTCCAACCCCTAACCCAACCACACTCAGACCTACCTCTCAACCCTAACCCAACCACACTCAGACCTACCTATTCTCTCAACCCTACCCCAACCACACTCAGACCTACCTCTCAACCCTAACCCAACCACACTCAGACCTACCACACTCAACCCTACCCCAACCACACTCAGACCTACCTCTCAACCCTAACCCAACCACACTCAGACCTACCTCTCAACCCTACCCCAACCACACTCAGACCTACCCTCTCAACCCTACCCCAACCACACTCAGACCTACCTCTCAACCTAACCCAACCACACTCAGACCACGGAATGCAAAGTGTGAAAGAGAGATGAAGATGGAGAAAAGCGTAGTAGCAGTAGTATCAGTAGCAATACCAGTAATAGTAGTAGTATCAGTAGCAATACCCAGTAGCAATACCAGTAGTAGTGGTAGTATCAGTAGCAATACCAGTAGTAGCAGTAGTATCAGTAGCAATACCAGTAGTAGTAGTAGTATCAGTAGCAATACCAGTAGTAGCAGTAGCAATACCAGTAGTAGTAGTAGTAGTATCAGTAGCAATACCAGTAGTAGCAGTAGCAATACCAGTAGTATCAGTAGCAATACCAGTAGTATCAGTAGCAATACCAGTAGTAGTAGTAGTATCAGTAGCAATACCAGTAGTAGCAGTATCAGTAGCAATACCAGTGGTAGTATCAGCAGCAACACCAGTGATGGTATCAGTAGCAATACCAGTAGCAGTAGTAGTATCAGTAGCAATACCAGTAGTAGCAGTAGTATCAGTAGCAATACCAGTAGTAGCAGTAGTATCAGTAGCAATGCCAGTGGTAGTATCAGCATCAGCAGCAATACCAGCAGCAGTAGTAGTATCAGCAGCAATACCCAGCAGTAGTATCAGTTGCAATACCAGTAGTAGTATCAGTAGCAATATCCAGTAGTAGTATCAGTAGCAATACCAGTAGTAGTATCAGTAGCAATACCAGTAGTAGTATCAGCAGCAACACCAGTAGTAGTGGTAGTATCAGTAGCAACACCAGTAGTAGTAGTAGTATCAGCAGCAATACCAGTAGTAGCAGCAGTATCAGTAGCAACACCAGTAGTAGCAGCAGTATCAGTGGCAACACCAGTAGTAGTAGTAGTGTCAGTAGCAATACCAGTAGTAGTGGTAGTATCAGTAGCAATACCAGTAGTAGTATCGGTAGCAATGCCAGTAGTAGTATCAGTAGCAATACCAGTAGTAGTAGTAGTATCAGTGGCAACACCAGCAGTAGTAGTAGCAGCAGCAGTAGCAATACCAGTAGTAGTAGCAATACCAGTAGTAGTAGCAGTAGTAGCACCAGCACTACCACCAGTAGCAGCAGCAGTAGCACTACCAGTAGTAGTATCAGTGGCAATACCAGTAGTAGTAGTAGCAATACCAGTAGTAGCAGCAGCAGCGTTGCGAAGTAGTTGTAGTAGTAGCAGTAGCCAACACCAGCAGTAGTAGCAGTAAGTAGTAGTCCCAGCAGTAGCAAAATTGCAGCAGTGGTAGTAGCAGCAGTGGTAGTAGCAGCAGCAATACCAGTAGTTGTTGTAGCAGTAAGCAGCAATGGCACAGTAGTAGTAGTAGTAGCAGCAGTACCGCAGCAGTCTTCGCGTTGCCGTAGTTAGCAGCGTTGTTGTAGCGGCTGTAGTGGTTGTAGTTGCAGTAATAGTAATGGTAGTAGCAGTATTAGTAGCAATAGCAGTATTAGTTGTAGTAGTAGCAATAGCAGTATTAGTTGTAGTAGTAGCAGCAGTAGTAGTAGAGATACCGGTAGTAGTAGTAGCAGTAGTAGTAGTAGCAGTAGTAGCAGTAGTAGTAATAGTAGCAGTAGTAGTAGTAGCAGCAGTAGTAGTAGCAATAGCAGTATTAGTTGTAGCAGCAGTAGTTGTAGCAATAGCAGTATTAGTTGCAGTAGTTGTAGCAGCAGCAGTAGTTGTAGCAATAGCTGTATTAGTTGTAGTAGTAGCAATAGCAGTATTAGTAGTAGTAGTAGCAATAGCAGTATTAGTTGTAGTAGTTGTAGCAGCAGTAGTTGTAGTAGTAGTAGTTGTTGTAGTAGTAATATTAGCAGTAGTAACAGTAGTAGTTGTAGTAAGTGTGTAATAGTATTCTTCTTTGTGTGTGTGTGTGTGTGTGTTTGTGTGTGTGTGTGTGTGTGTGTGTGTGTGTGTGTGTGTGTGTGTGTGTGTGTGTGTGTGTGTGTGTCAGGACATTTATTAGAGCAGGAAGGTGGGACATTAGTCATTGTCAACTAAAAGGTAACACACATAGGGGTACAAACACACTCTCTCACAAAACTACACTCAGGCTTTGACACACACACAATAGACCCAAAGAAAACACACACTACACACACACACACATTCATTCCAAGGCTCAGTCATTCATAAGCGATGGCGTTTTTAACGATGGCAGACAGATTTCTCA
>NW_027015571.1:0-11316 GCF_036934945.1 Oncorhynchus masou masou
TAAATGCAGCCTCAGGATATATGGTTTCCAGTTTATATAGAGTCCAGTGAAGTTCTTTCACAGCCGTCGAGGTATCTGGGGGATATACACAGCTGTGACGATGATCGAAGAGAAATTCTCTTGGGAGATAATGCGGTTGGCATTTGATTGTAAGGAATTCTAGGTCAAGTGAACAAAAGGACTTGAGTTCCTGTATGTTGTTATGATTACACCATGAGTCGTTAATCATGAGGCATACACCCACGCCCTTCGTTTTATCAGAGAGATGTTTGTTTCTGTCGGCGCGACGCATGAAGAAACCCGATGGCTGTACCGACTCTGACAACGTATCCTGAGTGAGCCATGTTTCCGTGAAACAGAGAAAGTTACAATCTCTGATGTTTCTCTGGATGGCAAATCATGCCCTAATTTTGTTCACCTTGTTGTCTAGAGACTGGATATTAGCAAGTAATATGCTCGGAAACGGTGAATTGTGTGCTCGCCTTCTAAGTCTGACCAGGAGGCCGCTCGTCTGCCTCTCCTGCGGCGACGACATTGCTTTGGGTCGGCCTCTTGGATTAGATCCAATGTCCAGGTTGGAGGTCCGAAAAAAGGATTCGCTTCAGGAAAGTCATACTCCTGGTCGTAATGTTGGTAAATTGACGTCACTCTTATATCCAATAGTTCTTCCTGGCTGTATGTAATAACAATTAAGATTTTCTGGCCTAACAATGTAAGAAATAATACATAAAAAACTAAATACTGCATAGTTTCCTAAGGATGTGAAGCGAGGCAACCATCTCGAGTCGGCACCATCTTGAGAGCAGAGGATTTGACTGTTGAATTGATTCTACAGAGGTTTTGTATCATCTCAGCCAGTAGTTTTGAAAGTAGCTCTCACAAACCAAAACGGTCCCTGACAATTGTGCACAATTGTGTACAATATCACCAAATTTGTAGAATATGTTATGAATTTGTAAGTACTTAAGAATCCGTTCAATCCCTTTAAGTGTTCCTTTGCATTTGAGTTAAGTAATGCCTACTGCAAAATTTCAAATATTTGATATTGAGATAAAAATGCCTGCAATGAGCCTTTAAAACCTTAATGGAGAGAAAAAACATACTCAGAATACACTGTGGGTTATGACTTTATTAAGGCGACACACCTACACACACTCTCACACAGGTGCCATTACCAGACGTGGCATCCATCCCAATCCACTTTAAACATCCAATGGCACCTTACACAGCTCACGATGACTAAAGTGTTGCTGCCAAACACCAGCACTTACTGCCAGACAGCAACAATGAAACAAATCACAGACACCCAAACACAGACGCACACACAGACACACACACTCTACACGTGGTGGTGTAAGGGACAGGCAGTATAGCACAGACTGTGTTGAATTGGCTGCATGGGTGAGACAGAAAAATAAAAAGTTTCAGCAAACTTAACATGTGTAAATATTTGTGTGAACATAACAATATTCAACAACTGAGACATAAACTGAACAAGTTCCACAGACATGTGACTAACAGAAATGACATAATGTGTCCCTGAGCAAAGGGGGGGTCAAAATCAAAAGTAACAATCACTATCTGGTGTAGCCACCAGCTTTATTAAGTACTGCCATGCATCTCCACCTCATGGACTGCACCAGATTTGCCAGTTCATGCTGTGAGATGTTCCACCAAGGCACCTGTAAGTTCCCGGACATTTCTGGGGGGAGTGGCCCTAGCCTTCACCTTCCGATCCAACAGGTCACAGATGTGCCCAATGGGATTGAGATCCGGGCTCTTCGCTGGCCATGGCAGAACATTGACATTCCAGTCTTGCAGGAAATCACGCACAGAACGAGCAGTCTAGCTGGTGGCATTGTCATGCAGGAGGGTCATGTCAGGATGAGCCTGCAGGAAGGGTACCACATGAGGGAGGAGGATGTCTTCCCTGTAATGCACAGCATTGAGATCGCCTGCAATGATAACAAGCTCAGTCCGATAATGCTGTGCACACCGCCCCAGACCATGATGGACACTCCACCTCCAAATCGATCCCGCTCCAGAGTACAGGCCTCGGTGTAACGCTCATTCCTTTGACGATACACGCAAATCCGGTGATACAAAACTGCGACTCCTCAGTGAAGAGCACTTTTTGCCAGTCCTGTCTGGTCCAGCGACGGTGAGTTTGTGCCCATAGGTGACGTTGTTGCGGTGATGTCTGATGAGGACCTGCCTTACAACAGGCCAACAAGCCCTTAGTCCAGCCTCTCTCAGCCTATTGCGGTCAGTCTGATCACTGATGGAGGGATTGTGCGTTCCTGGTGTAACGGGCAGTTGTTGTTGCCATCCTGTACCTGTCCCGCAGGTATGATGTTCGGATGTACCGATCCCATGCAGGTGTTGTTACACGTGGTCTGCCACTGCGAGGATGATCAGCTGTCCGTCCTGTCTCCCTGTAGCTCTGTTTTAGGCGTCTCACAGTACGGACATTGCAATTTATTGCCCTAGCCACATCTACAGTCCTCATGCCTCCTAGAAGCATGCCTAAGGCACTACGTTCACGCAGATAAGCAGGGACCACAAATCTTTCTTTTGGTGTTTTCAGAGTCAGTAGAAAGGCCTCTTCAGTGTCCTAAGTTTCTAACTGTGACCCTAACTGCCTACCGTCTGTAAGCTATTGAACTGTCTTAACAACACGTTCCACAGGTGCATGTTCATTAATTGTTTATGGTTCATTGAACAAGCATGGGAAACAGTGTTAAAACCCTTTACAATGAAGATCTGTGAAGTAATTTGGATTTTTAATAATTATCTTTGAACGACAGGGTCCTGAAAAAGGAAGTTTATTTTTTGCTGTGTATATATACAGTATTTATGTTAGTAAGACAGGCTTAGTTGTTTGTGCTAAAAGGTAACACAAGCCAGCTATGTGTTGCCTGGCTTGGCAAACAGAATGGCAAGGACAATAGGCTAAAAAAAACTAGGTATGAAGAAGAGATTTAATATAATCACACATTTGAAACATTAGTTTCAGTAAATGTATTAAATAGCAAACTAAGCCTTCCATTATCATGACTCCATGGTGGCTGTGGTTAATGAACCTAGTGATTTCTATGTTGAAATGGTGGGAGAAACAGAGACACAACTCTTCCAAATGAATTATCATTCATATGCTGGGATAAGAAGATTAAATGGGTTTAAGGTTGAGAAGAGTGGAAAGAGACAGAGTGACTATATTTAGCCAGGAGCCTGCCATGGGTTTAAGGTTGAGAAAGAATGGAAAGAGAGACAGAGTGAGCTATATTTAGCCAGGAGCCTGCCATGGGTTTAAGGTTGAAAGAGTGGAAAGGGCAGAGTGACTATATTTGTGAGGCCTGCCATGGGTTTAAAGGTTGAGAAAGAGTGGAAAGAGACAGAGTGACTATATTTAGCCAGGAGCCTGCCATGGGTTTAAGGTTGAGAAGAGTGGAAAGAGACAGAGTGACTATATTTAGCCAGGAGCCTGCCATGGGTTTAAGGTTGAGAAGAGTGGAAAGAGACAGAGTGACTATATTTAGCCAGGAGCCTGCCATGGGTTTAAGGTTGAGAAGAGTGGAAAGAGACAGAGTGACTATATTTAGCCAGGAGCCTGCCATGGGTTTAAGGTTGAGAAGAGTGGAAAGAGACAGAGTGACTATATTTAGCCAGGAGCCTGCCATGGGTTTAAGGTTGAGAAGAGTGGAAAGAGACAGAGTGACTATATTTAGCCAGGAGCCTGCCATGGGTTTAAGGTTGAGAAGAGTGGAAAGAGACAGAGTGACTATATTTAGCCAGGAGCCTGCCATGGGTTTAAGGTTGAGAAGAGTGGAAAGAGACAGAGTGACTATATTTAGCCAGGAGCCTGCCATGGGTTTAAGGTTGAGAAGAGTGGAAAGAGACAGAGTGACTATATTTAGCCAGGAGCCTGCCATGGGTTTAAGGTTGAGAAGAGTGGAAAGAGACAGAGTGACTATATTTAGCCAGGAGCCTGCCATGGGTTTAAGGTTGAGAAGAGTGGAAAGAGACAGAGTGACTATATTTAGCCAGGAGCCTGCCATGGGTTTAAGGTTGAGAAGAGTGGAAAGAGACAGAGTGACTATATTTAGCCAGGAGCCTGCCATGGGTTTAAGGTTGAGAAGAGTGGAAAGAGACAGAGTGACTATATTTAGCCAGAGCCTGCCATGGGTTTAAGGTTGAGAAGAGTGGAAAGAGACAGAGTGACTATATTTAGCCAGGAGCCTGCCATGGGTTTAAGGTTGAGAAGAGTAGAAAGAGACAGAGTGACTATATTTAGCCAGGAGCCTGCCATGGGTTTAAGGTTGAGAAGAGTGGAAAGAGACAGAGTGACTATATTTAGCCAGGAGCCTGCCATGGGTTTAAGGTTGGGAAGAGTAGAAAGAGACAGAGTGACTATATTTAGCCAGGAGCCTGCCATGGGTTTAAGGTTGAAGAGTGGAAAAGTGACAAGTGACTATATTTAGCTTCAGGAGCCTGCCATGGGTTTAAGGTTGAGAGAAGTGAAAGAGACAGAGTGACTATGTTTAGCCAAGGCCTGCCATGGGTTTAAGGTTGAGAAGAGTAGAAAGAGACAGTGACTATATTTAGCCAGGGAGCCTGCCATGGGTTTAAGGTTGAGAAGAGTAGAGAAAAGAGACAGAGTGACTATTTTAGGAGGAGCCTGCCATGGGTTTAAGGTTGGGAAGAGTGAAAGAACAGAGTGACTATATTTATTGGGGAGCCTGCCATGGGTTTAAGGTTGGAAGAGTGGAAAAGAGACAAGAGTGACTATATTTAGCCAGGGAGCCTGCCATGGGTTTAAGGTTGAAAGAGTGGAAAGAGACAGGTGACTATATTTAGCCAGGGAGCTTCCATGGGTTTAAGGTTGAGAAAAGTAGAAAAGGGACAGAGTGACTATGTTGTGCCAGGAGCCTGCCTGTAGGTTTAAGGTTGGAGAAGAGTGGAAAGAGACAGAGTGACTATATTTAGCCAGGGAGCCTGCCATGCAGGTTTAAGGTTGAGAAAGAGTGGAAAGAGACAGAGTGACTATATTTAATGCCAGGAGCCTGCCATGGGTTTAAGGTTGAAAGAGTAGAAAGATGCAGTGACTATATTTGCCAGGAGCCTGCCATGGAGTTTAAGGATTGAGAAGAGTAGAAAGAGACAGAGTGACTATATTTAGCCAGGAGCCTGCCATGGGTTTAAGGTTGAGAAGAGTAGAAAGAGACAGAGTGACTGTATTTAGCCAGGAGCCTGCAATGGGTTAAGGTTGGGAAGAGTAAAAAAGAACAGAGTGACTATATTTAGCCAGGGAGCCTGCCATGGGTTTAAGGTTGAAAGTAGAGACAGAGTGACTATATTTATTGAGGCCTGCCATGGGTTTAAAATTGAGAAGAGTAGAAAGTGACAGAGTGACTATATTTAGAGGAGCCTGCCATGGGTTTAAGGTTGAGAAAAGTGAAAGAGACAGAGTGACTATATTTAGCCAGGAGCTGCCATGGGTTTAAGGTTGAGAAGAGTGGAAAGAGACAGAGTGACTATATTTAGCCAGGAGCCTGCCATGGGTTTAAGGTTGAGAAGAGTGGAAAGAGACAGAGTGACTATATTTAGCCAGGAGCCTGCCATGGGTTTAAGGTTGAGAAGAGTGGAAAGAGACAGAGTGACTATATTTAGCCAGGAGCCTGCCATGGGTTTAAGGTTGAGAAGAGTGGAAAGAGACAGAGTGACTATATTTAGCCAGGAGCCTGCCATGGGTTTAAGGTTGAGAAGAGTGGAAAGAGACAGAGTGACTATATTTAGCCAGGAGCCTGCCATGGGTTTAAGGTTGAGAAGAGTGGAAAGAGACAGAGTGACTATATTTAGCCAGGAGCCTGCCATGGGTTTAAGGTTGAGAAGAGTGGAAAGAGACAGAGTGACTATATTTAGCCAGGAGCCTGCCATGGGTTTAAGGTTGAGAAGAGTGGAAAGAGACAGAGTGACTATATTTAGCCAGGAGCCTGCCATGGGTTTAAGGTTGAGAAGAGTGGAAAGAGACAGAGACTATATTTAGCCAGGAGCCTGCCATGGGTTTAAGGTTGAGAAGAGTAGAAGTGGAAGAGGAGGAGCTGAGGAGAATCTCCTGACATGGATGAGGCCATGTGAAATTCGCAAAGTCTTGATTTGGAGGGATTGTCTCTCCCCCTTAGAAGAGATTAAAGATGAACAATTTTAAAGAGATGCCGAAAAGAATGGAAATGGTTAGGAAGGCGAGGGAATGCTTCGCCTTGAAAACATTTTAAGCACACTTTTAAAAGTTTGGTCAAGAATCAGAGAGGACACAGGGAGAATGCTGTTGCTCCCGCGGGTTTTAAGAGCTTTGTCCAGAATCATATACAAGACATAATTACATTTCTGCAGCATGGAATGTTACAAGCAGGACATTAAAGCTTTGCCCCACCGAGATACAACAATGTGCCCCTCACTGAGCTTCACTATGAACAATATGCACACGCTGGAGAGACAGACAGAGCACCTCTTATACAGTTGGGAAAACAAGTATTTGATACACTGCCGATTTTGCAGGTTTTCCCTACTTACAAAGCATGTAGAGGTCTGTAATTTCTATCATAGGTACACTTCAACTGTGAGAGACAAAAATCCAGAAAATCACATTGTATGATTTTTAAGTAATTCATTTGCATTTTATTGCATGACATAAGTATTTGATCACCTACCAACCAGTAAGAATTCCGGCTCTCACAGACCTGTTAGTTTTTCTTTAAGAAGTCCTCCTGTTCTCTATTCATTACCTGTATTAACTGCACCTGTTTGAACTCGTTACCTGTATAAAAGACACCTGTCCACACACTCAATAAAACAGACTCCAACCTCTCCACAATGGCCAAGACCAGAGAGCTGTGTAAGGACATCAGGGATAGACTTGTAGACCTGCACAAGGCTGGGATGGGCTACGGGACAATAGACAAGCAGCTTGGTGAGAAGGCAACAACTGTTGCCGCAATTATTAGAAAATGGAAGAAGTTCAAGATGACAGTCAATCACCTCTGGTCTGGGGCTCCATGCAAGATCTCACCTCGTGGGGCATCAATGATCATGAGGAAGGTGAGGGATCAGCCCAGAACTACATGGGCAGGACCTGGTCAATGACCTGAAGAGAGCTGGGACCACAGTCCCAAAGATAACCATTAGTAACACACTGTGCCATCATAGATTAAAATTCTGCAGCGCACGCAAGGTCCCCCTGCTCAAGCTGGGCGCATGTCCAGGCCCGTCTGAAGTTTGCCAATGACCATCTGGATGATCCAGGAGGAATGGGAGAAGGTCATATGGTCTGATGAGACAAAAAATAGAGCATTTTGGTCTAAACTCCACTCGGCCGTGTTTGATAGATGAAGGATGAGTACAACCCCAAGAACAGCATCCCAACCGTGAAGCATGGAGGTGGAAACATCATTCTTTGGGGATGTTTTCCTGCAAAGGGGACAGGACGACTGCACCATATTGAGGGAGGATGGATGGGGCCATGTGTCGCAAGATCTTGGCCAACAACCTCCTTCCCTCAGTAAGAGCATTGAAGATGGGGTGGCTGGGTCTTCCAGCATGACAACGACCCGAACACACACAGCCAGGGCAACTAAGGAGTTTCTAAGGAGCAACTAAGGAGCAACAAAGCATCTCAAGGTCCTGGAGTGCAATTTGCACAACTTCCAGACCTGAACCCAATAGAAAATCTTTGGAGGGAGCTGAAAGTCCGCATTGCCCAGCGACAGCCCCGTAATCTGAAGGGTCTGAGAAGGTCTGTATGGAGGAGGACAAATCTCTGCTGCAGTGTGCAGACCTGGTCAATAACTACAGGAAATGTATGATCGCTGTAATTGCAAACAAAGGTTTCTGTACCAAATATTAAGTTCTGCATTTCTGATATATCAAATACTTATGTCATGCAATGAAATGCAAATTAATTACTTAAACATTTTCTGGAGTTTTGTTTTAGGATTCCGTCTCACAGTTGAAGTGTACCTATGATAAAAATTACAGACCTCTACATGCTTTTGTAAGTAGGAAACTAAAAAATCGTCAGTGTATCAAATACTTGTTCTCCCCACTGTATGACATATTTTTTTTATTTTTTTCTCTTATATGACATTTACTACATTTAGAACTGAGCTAAATGTAGAGCTCATTGGTTTCATTCTAAAACCCAACAAACAAGATCATTTTCAATGCATAAATTGTAAGAAATCTGGCTAACATCATTTGCATTCATTGCTTAACATTATTCCCAGACTGGGATATAAGTCTGTCTCCTGGCACTCTGATTGAATGCCATAACAAGGCCAATGTGGGGATTGAGGTTTCATGGTTTCACCATATTCACTGTGTCAATGAGGTAGTCCAATTTCGCTCTAACATTCACCAACATGACATGCTCGCACAGGTTGATGATCCCCATCTCATGGTAATCTACCTGCCTTTCACACTGTCAAGAGAAGCCTATGGGAAATACAGAGCTTTACTCCAAACTTCAGATCCCTTGTAATTTGCATAATCCCTCCCCAGCAAGGTGAGGATGATAAGGTTTTGGCCTGTGTGTCTGTCTGGGCCCTGGCAGCTAGTCAACAGTCAGCAGCTCCCTGCCTCTCCGGGGACTGGGCCTGTCTGTACTCTGGATTCAACATAAAAAGCCTGATAATGATGAAAGGAGCGATAATGGCTTTACAGTCAGGCTGGGAAGTCTCTGCACACAGACAATAAAAAAGGGAGAGAAGGGGAAACAACAACAAAACGAGGAGCCAAAGAGCATCGTTAAGAGAGAATAATAATAGTAATAATAAATGGTAGTTATATAGCACTTTTCAAGGACCTAAAGTCCTTTGACAGATTAGTCTGGCTGTTCTGCTCTCAGACTGCTGATTGGTCAGAGTGAGGATGCCTCGGCTTATCAACTTCCTCTCCTTTGGTCTCACTTCTGTTCTGCCGACACAAACACAACTCTCCTATTAAATGGAGGCCAAATGGGAACTTTGAAGTATACAAAATACGTTTTTAAGTCAACATTCTGCCAAATCACAAAGCACACAAATCCTCTCTCTCTCCTATGAAAATAAAAATGTCTCCTCTCTTTCTCCCTCTGTGTCCTTACTCTCTCTTCCATAAAAAAAAGAATAGAGAGCCATTGGGACTCTAATTCTCTCTCTGTTGTCTTTGCAGTTTGAAAGCCTGTGTCCAGTCCAAGTGCTGTATCCTCTGACCTCTGCTGTCAAACACACAGAGAAGAGAAAGTAAACATGGTCACTGAGTCTCCGGTACCTACTGGGACACTGCCAGACAGGCCGATACACAGATACACACATTCACTAAAACACTCTCACACTCACACAGGCAGTCAATACAAACTTTCAAAGGGTCATATTTTCATGCACACACACACATACTGAAAAATGACCAGCTAAATGTAAGGTCTTATAATTACCCTCATCTCCTCTGATCAACCTGTCCTCCCCTGTCTCAGGGCGGTGTCAACCTGTCCTCCCCTCTCTCCAGGCGGTGTCAGCCTGTCCTCCCCTGTCTCAGGGCGGTGTCAGCCTGTCCTCCCCTGTCTCAGGAGGGTGTCAGCCTGTCCTCCCCTGTCTCAGGGCGGTGTCAACCTGTCCTCCCTGTCTCAGGGCAGTGTCTGGCCCTGTCCTCCCCTGTCTCAGGGCGGTGTCAGCCCTGTCACTCCTGTCTCTCAGGGGCGGTGTCAGCCTGTCCTCCCCCTGTCTCAGGGCGGTGTCAGCCTGTCTCCCTGTCTCAGGGCGGTGTCAGCCTGTCACTCCCTGTCTCAGGCGGTGTCAGCCCTGTCCTCCCCTGTCTCAGGGCGGTGTCCAGCCTGTCCTCCCTGTCTCAGGGCGGTGTCAACCCCCTGTCTCAGGCGGTGTCACGCCTGTCCTCCCCTGTCTCAGGGCGGTGTCAGCCCTGTCCTCCCCTGTCTCAGGACGGTGTCAGCCTGTCCTCCCCTGTCTCAGGCGGTGTCAGACTGTCCTCCCCTGTCTCAGGGCGGTGTCAGCCTGTCTCAGGGCGGTGTCAGCCTGTCCTCCCCTGTCTCAGGGCGGTGTCAGCCTGCCTGTCTCAGGGCGTGTCAGCCTGTCCTCCCCTGTCTCCAGGGCGGTGTCCAGCCTGTCCTCCCCTGTCTCAGGCGGTGTCAGCCTGTCCTCCCTGTCCAGGCGGTGTCAGCCTGTCCTCCCTGTCTCAGGACGGTGTCAGCCTGTCTCAGGGCGGTGTCAGCCTGCCCTCCCTGTCTCAGGGCGGTGTCAGTACCTCCCTGTCTCAGGGCGGTGTCAGCCTGTCCTCCCCTGTCTCAGGGCGGTGTCAGCCTGTCCTCCCCTGTCTCAGGGCGGTGTGCCTGTCTCCCCTGTCTCAGGGCGGTGTCCCTGTCTCCAGGGCGGTGTCAGCCTAGCCTGTCTCCCTGTCTCAGGCGGTGTCTCAACCTGCCCTCCCCTGTCTCAGGGGCGGTGTCAGCCTGTCCTCCCTGTCTCAGGGCGGTGTCCAGCCTGTCTTCCCCTGTCTCAGGCGGTGTCAGCCTGTCCTCCCTGTCTCAGGGCGGTGTCAGCCTGTCCTCCCTGTCTCAGGGCGGTGTCAGCCTGTCCTCCCCTGTCTCAGGGCGGTGTCAGCCTGTCCTCCCCTGTCTCACGGCGGTGTCAGCCTGTCCTCCTGTCTCAGGCGGTGTCAGCCTGTCCTCCCTGTCTCAGGGCGGTGTCAGCCTGTCCTCCCCTGTCTCAGGCGGTGTCAGCCTGTCCTCCTGTCTCAGGCGGCCTGTGCTCAAGCCTGTCCTCCCCTGTCTCAGGGCGGTGTCAACCTGTCCTCCCCTGTCTCAGGGCGGTGTCAGCCTGTCTCAGGGCGGTGTCAGCCTGTCCTCCCCTGTCTCAGGGCGGTGTCAGCCTGTCCTCCCCTGTCTCAGGGCGGTGTCAGCCTGTCCTCCCCTGTCTCAGGGCGGTGTCAGCCTGTCCTCCCCTGTCTCAGGGCGGTGTCAGCCTGTCCTCCCCTGTCTCAGGACGGTGTCAGCCTGTCCTCTCCTGTCTCAGGACGGTGTCAGCCTGTCCTCCCCTGTCTCAGGGCGGTGTCAGCCTGTCCTCCCCCTGTCTCAGGGCGGTGTCAGCCTGTCCTCCCCTGTCTCAGGGCGGTGTCAGCCTGTCCTCCCCTGACTCAGGGCGGTGTCAGCCTGTCCTCCCCTGACTCAGGGCGGTGTCAGCCTGTCCTCCCCTGTCTCAGGGCGGTGTCAGCCTGTCCTCCCTGTCTCAGGGCGGTGTCAGCCTGTCCTCCCCTGTCTCAGGGCGGTGTCAG
>NW_027015572.1:0-11315 GCF_036934945.1 Oncorhynchus masou masou
AGCCACTTTAACTATGCCACTTTGTTTACATACTCATCTCATATGTATATACTGTACTCGATACCATCTACTGTATCTTGCCTATGCTGCTCTGTACCATCACTCATTCATATATCTTTATGTACATATTCTTTATCCCTTTACACTTGTGTATAGACAGTAGTTTTGGAATTGTTAGTTAGATTACTTGTTGGTTATTACTGCATTGTCGGAACTAGAAGCACAAGCATTTCACTACACTCGCATTAACATCTGCTAACCATGTGTATGTGACCATTAACATCTGCTAACCATGTGTATGTGACCATTAACATCTGCTAACCATGTGTATGTGACCATTAACATCTGCTAACCATGTGTATGTGA
Source organism: Oncorhynchus masou masou (assembly GCF_036934945.1). Classification (NCBI taxonomy): domain Eukaryota; kingdom Metazoa; phylum Chordata; class Actinopteri; order Salmoniformes; family Salmonidae; genus Oncorhynchus; species Oncorhynchus masou. The sequence goes on from NW_027015572.1 coordinate 367, forward strand.
CCATTAACATCTGCTAACCATGTGTATATGACCATTAACGTCTGCTAACCATGTGTATGTGACCATTAACATCTGCTAACCATGTGTATGTGACCATTAACATCTGCTAACCATGTGTATGTGACCATTAACATCTGCTAACCATGTGTATGTGACCATTAACATCTGCTAACCATGTGTATGTGACCATTAACATCTGCTAACCATGTGTATGTGACCATTAACATCTGCTAACCATGTGTATGTGACCATTAACATCTGCTAACCATGTGTATGTGACCATTGACATCTGCTAACCATGTGTATGTGACCATTAACATCTGCTAACCATGTGTATGTGACCATTAACATCTGCTAACCATGTGTATGTGACCATTAACATCTGCTAACCATGTGTATGTGACAAATCAAATTGGATTTGTATAAATACACTGGGGATAATGAGGGAAATGGGAGACACCTGCTGGAGGGTGGAGACAATCACAAGGACAGGTGAAACAGATCAGGGTGTGACAATATCTGACAATATCTGTTTTTCACTAGTGATCTTGTTACTATACATATAAACTTTCTATATTTGGGTTAATGTTAATTGTTTTGCCCTCTACAAAGCATGGCAGACAGCTTACACTCTTCCAATAAGGATTCAGGAGGCATTGGTACCATTAAGAATCTTCAGTAGAAGATATTTTGTTTGTAAAACTCTAACAGATACGGAAAGGAGAAAATGTATGAGAAAAAGTCACTATATACATTCACATGGATAAAAATGAAGAACAGCATCTCTAACACAAGTTATCAAACAAGAAAACGAGCGTAGCTAGCCCACATGACCGTGCAGAAATGACAACGAAATTTACATCTCAGGAAAGGTGTCACTAAACATATACACACAATCTAAGTTTCCACATAACTTAAAATAGCTAAGTACATCCAAAAACCAAAGAATCTTAATTCTGTTACAAAACGATAGCTAGCATGCTAACACACAATGTTACGTGAATGGGCAATAGTTAGTGCAATTAGCTTAGCATCATCGGACTGTAGAAAACAAGAATAAACATGTATAAAACATAAATATTATAGAAACAAAATCTGAATTAGCAAAAGCATGTTCTAATACCTTGAAAGTAATTACAGACTTATCTTTAACCATGGAAAACTAGAGCTTGTCTGTACCGGAAATTAGCTTATTTAAAGCCACAGTACCCAAATTCACCACTAGATGAAAACATAGGAAAATATAATACTTAAGTACAGTTATCAGAACATTTATAATTGTCATGGAAACACTAGTCAGACCCTTATGTGTCTAATTCTATTCTTTACACAGAGATCGTATTACGTTCTAATATTTAATTCTATGTTTGTTGTTTACACAGAGATCCTATTAAGTTAAAATATGTAGTAATCATTATTAAAATAGATAAACCAAGTCCTACCCAAAAGGACAGTAGGCCGTCATTGTAAATAAGAATTTGTTCTTAACTGACTTACCTTCCGGCACTGACCGCGATAGCCGCCTCACTTCGCGTTCCAATGAAACTATGCAGTATTTTTTTTATGTGTTATTTCTTACATTATTACCCCAGGAAATCTGAGATTTTATTACATACAGCCGGGAAGAACTATTGGATATAAGTGACCTAGCTAACAGGCCCTATCTAACTGTCCCTACCTATCGAACAAACAGGCCCCATCTAACAGGTCAGACAACTTCTTGCGCTGACCGAGATGGCCGCCTTGCTTCAGCGTTCCTAGGAAACTATGCAATATTTAGTTTTTTACGTGTTATTTCTTAGATTGTTACCCCAGGAAATCTGAGATTTTATTACATACAGCCGGGAAGAACTATTGGATATAAGAGCAACGTCAACTCACCAACATTACGACCAGGAATATGACTGCGGATCCTCTGTTTTGTCACCCAGGACAATGGATCGGATCCCAGCTGGTAACCCAAAACAACAGCCGCAGAAGGGGCAGACGGAGCGGTCTTCTGGTCAGGCTCCGTAGACGGGCACATTGCGCACCGCTCCTGAGCATACTACTCACCAACGTCCTGTCTCTTGACAACAAGGTTGATGAAATCCGAGCAAGGGTAGCATTGCAGAGGGACATCAGAGATTGTAACGTTCTTTGTTTCACGGATACATGGCTCACTCGGGATACGTCATCAGAGTCAGTACAGCCACCTGGTTTCTTCACGCATCGCGCCGACAGAAACAAACATCTCTCTGGTAAGAAGAAGGGCGGGTGTGTATGCCTTATGATTGGTGTGGTGTGATCATAACAACATACAGTAACTCTTACTTTTGTTCACCTGACCTAGAATTCATAACAATCAAATGCCAACCGCATTGTCTACCAAGAGAATTCTCTTTGATTTATAATCACAACCGTGTATATTCCCCCCAAGCAGACACCTCGACGGCCCTGAAAGAACTCCATTTGACTCTATGTAAACTGGAAACCACATATCCTGAGGCTGCATTTATTGGAACTAACCTGAAAAGGCTAACCTGAAAACAAGGCTCCCAAAATGTTATCAGCATATCGAATACGCGTCCAGGGCTGGTAAAACCTTGGATCATTGTTATTCTAACTTCCACGAAGCATATTAAGCCCTCCCCGTCCTCCTTTCAGAAAATATGACCAATACTCCATTTTGTTGCTCCCAGGCTTATGGACAGAAACTAAAACAGGAAGCGCCTGTGCTCAGATCTGTTCAACGCTGGTCCGACCAATCGGATTCCACTCTTCAAGATTGCTTCGATCACATGGACTGAGATATATTCCGCATAGCGTCTGACAATAACATTGATGATTCGGTGAGCGAGTTTATTAGCAAGTGCATCGGTGATGTTGTACCCACAGCATCTATTAAAACATTCCCCAACTAGAAACCGTGGATTGATGGCAGCATTCGCGCAAAACTGAAAGCGCGAACCACTGCTTTTAATCAGGGAAAGGTGACTGGAAACATGACCGAATACAAATAGTGTACCTATTGCAAGGCAATCAAACAACAGACTATAAAAGGAAAACCAGCCTCGTCGCGGGCCACGATGTCTGGCTCCTTTTCTTTGCTCGCTTTGAGGACAATACGGTGCCTCTGACACAACCCGCTACCAAAACCTGTGGGCTCTCCTTCACTGCAGCCAACGTGAGTAAAACATTTAAACGTGTTAACCCTCGCAAGGCTGCCGGCCCAGACTGCCTCCCCAGCTGCGTCCTCAGAGCGCAGACCAGCTGGCTGGTGTGTTTATAGACATATTCAATCAACCCTTATCCCAGTCTGCTGTTCCCACATGCTTCAATATGCTTGTTCCTGTTCCCAAGAAAGCAAGGGTAACTGAGCTAAATGATTATCGCCCCTTAGCACTCACTTGCGTTATCATGAAGTGCTTTGAGAGACTAGTCAAGGACCATATCACCTCCACCCTACCTGACACCCTAGACCCACTCCAATTTGCTTACCGCCCCAATAGGTCCACAGACAACGAAATCACACTGCACAGTTCCCTAACCCATCTGGACAAGAGGAATACCTGTGAGAATGCTGTTCATCGACTACAGCTCAGCATTTAACACCATAGTACCCTCCAAACTCGTCATCAAGCTCGAGACCCTCGGTCTCGGCCCCGCCCTGTGCAACTGGGTCCTTGACTTCCTGACGTCTACACCCAGCTTGACTTCCAGACATCTACACCCAGCTGATTCTCAACACTGGGACCCCATAAGGGTGCGTTCTCCAGCCCTCTCCCGTGCTCCCTGTTCACCGCATGACTGCGTGGCTGCATGCACTCAATCATCAAGTTTGCAGACGACACTACAGTTGCTCTCAGGAGGCTGAAGAAATGTGGCTTGTCACCAAAAACACTCAAACTTTTACAGATGCACAATCGAGAGCATCCTGTCGGGCTGTATCACTGCCTGGTACGGCATCTACTCCGCCCACAACCACATGGCTCTCCAGAGGGTCGTGAGGTCTGCACAACGCATCACCGGGGGAAAAACTACCTGCCCTCCAGGACACCTACAGCACCCAATGTCACAGGAAGGCCATAAAGATCATCAAGGACAACAACCATCCGAGCCACTGCCTGTTCACCCCGTTATCATCCAGAAGGCGAGGTCAGTACAGGTGCATCAAAGCAGGGACCGAGAGACTGAAAAACAGCTTCTATCTCAAGGCCACAAGACTGTTAAATAGCCATCACTAACATTGAGTGGCTGCTGCCAACATACTGACTCAACTCTAGCCACTTTAATAACGCAAAAATTGATGTAATCAATGTATCACTAGCCACTTTAAGAAATGCCACTTTATATAATTTTTACATGCCCTACATTACTCATCTCATATGTATATACTGTACGCTTAACCATCTTCTGCATCTTGCCTATGCCGCAAGGCCATCGCTCATCTATATTTACATGTACATATTCTTATTCATTCCTTTACACTTGTGTGTATAAGGTAGTTGTTGTGAAATTGTTAGCTAGATTACTGGGTTGGTTATTACTGCATGAGTCGGAACTAAAACTAAGCATTTCGCTACTCTCGCATTAACATCTGCTAGCCATGTGTATGTAACAAATAACATTTGATTTGATTTGACTTGCCTAGTTAAAATAAAGGTTAAATTTTTTAAAGAAGTCACCCAACAGTACAGTACAGCCAACCAGGCAAGATATAACCCCACCCACTTTGCCAAAGCACAGCCCCCACACCACTAGAGGGATATCTTCAACCACCAACTTACCATCCTGAGACACGGCTGAGTGTTGCCCACAAAGATCTCCGCCACGGTTTTGAACCCGAGAGGGCGCAAGTCCAGACAGGAAGTTCACCTCAATCACCTCAACCCACTCAAGTCGAGAATAGCAAAAAAATATCTGTCATGACGTGATGAACTCCTCCAAGGGACGGCAAGGAGAAGCACTAGCAAGCCAGTGCCTCAGCCCCCATAATAGGGTCAGAGGCAGAGAATCCCAGTAATGGCAATCAATAATCAATGAACAGCAGTGTAATCGTGGTGCTACATCTAATCAATAATCATTTTAGCAGCAGTGTACACACACACACACACACACACACGTAACGCTCCTCCTCCACAACACCAGCTGCAGCTGATGCTCTAAATGATTTGGTTCTCCTGTGATGGTGCCAGCAAGGCAGGATGTGTTGCTCTACCGTTGGTTCTCCTGCGATGGTGCCAGCGAGGCAGGATGTGTTGCTTTACCGTTGGTTCTCCTGCGATGGTGCCAGCGAGGCAGGATGTGTTGCTCTACCGTTGGTTCTCCTGCGATGGTGCCAGCGAGGCAGGATGTGTTGCTTTACCGTTGGTTCTCCTGCGATGGTGCCAGCGAGGCAGGATGTGTTGCTTTACCGTTGGTTCTCCTGTGATGGTACCAGCGAGGCAGGATGTGTTGCTCTACCGTTGGTTTTCCTGTGATGGTACCAGCGAGGCAGGATGTGTTGCTCTACCGTTGGTTCTCCTGTGATGGTACCAGCGAGGCAGGATGTGTTGCTCTACCGTTGGTTTTCCTGTGATGGTGCCAGCGAGGCAGGATGTGTTGCTCTACCGTTGGTTCTCCTGTGATGGTGCCAGCGAGGCAGGATGTGTTGCTTTACCGTTGGTTCTCCTGTGATGGTGCCAGCGAGGCAGGATGTGTTGCTTTACCGTTGGTTCTCCTGTGATGGTGCCAGCGAGGCAGGATGTGTTGCTTTGTAGAGGAAAGATAGCCCACAGTGAACTGAACGTAGTGTGTGAGTGTGCGTGCGTTTGTGCATGCGTGTGTGTGCTTGTTTGCATCCTGTGTGAATTAATTGGTAGTTACATGGCAGTAATAATGACAGGGTCGTGGGTTCAATTCCTGTTGGGGCCATTTTATATTCACATAAAAACACTCACTGTGTTGTTAGTCAGTTTGGATTTACCATGTAAATAGGGTAAACGTCATATCGTCTGCGTGTGCCCTGCAGGTACCAGATGCCATTATAAGGTGCCAGCGTGCGGGAATCACGGTGCGCATGGTGACAGGTGACAACATCAACACGGCCAGGGCCATCGCCATCAAGTGTGGCATCATCCACCCTGGAGAAGACTTCCTCTGTATCGATGGAAAGGAGTTCAACAGGAGGATCCGCAACGAGAAGGGAGAGGTATGCTGCAGCAGAGAGAGAGAGAGAGAGAGAGAGAGAGAGAGAGAGAGAGAGAGAGAGAGAGAGAGAGAGAGAGAAGCGAGAGAAGATAAAGAGACAGAGAGAACCAGAGAAAGAAGAAAAAAAGAGAGAGAAAGAGACAGACAGAGAGAGAGAGACAGAAGAGAGAGAGCGAGAGACAGAGAGCAGAGAGAGAGAGAGAGAGACAGACAGAGAGAGACAGAGAGAGAGAGAGAGAAGAGGTACAGTGCTCTTGTGCATCTCTCAGATGAGAGCTATGATCCCTTATTTCTGGGGTTTTCACGCTCAACAGTTTTTATAATATGTTATTTGCAGTTGGTGGGGGGAGGGGGGTGCAACTCCATATTAGGAAGATCTCCAGGAAACATGAATAAGACCCTCAGGTTCTGATAGATGAACATAGATAAAAATACCTTAAGGTTCTGATAGATGTACATAGATAAAATACCTTAAGGTTCTGATAGATGTACATGTACCTTCTCCTCTGTAGGTTGAGCAGGAGCGCATGGACAAGGTGTGGCCTAAACTGCGAGTCCTGGCTAGATCCTCCCCTACTGATAAAACACACACTGGTTAAAGGTGAGAGAGCGGCCCTACTTCCACTCCTCTCTACCTGTATTCTGTTCATCTGAACTGAACCCTGTGTGTTGTCCTCTAGGCATCATAGACAGCTGCTTGACAGACCAGAGACAAGTGGTGGGCGGTGACAGGGAGACGGAACTAGCGTGGACCAGCCCTGAAGAAGGCTGATGTGGGCTTTGCCATGGTAGGACCTGGGGCTGGAGGCATAATGCATCTACCTTACTGTACCGTACTGCACCACAGCACACCACAACACACCACACCACAATATACCACAACACCACCACAACAACACCCCAACACACCACAAGAATCAATCAATCAATCAATCAAACGTATTTATATAGCCCTTCGTACATCAGATATCTCAAAGTGCTGTACAGAAACCCAGCCTAAAACCCCAAACAGCAAGCAATGCAGGTGTAGAAGCACGGTGGCTAGGAAAAACTCCCTAGAAAGGCCAAAACCTAGAGAGGAACCAGGCTATGTGGGGGTGGCCAGTCCTCTTCTGACTGTGCCGGGTGGAGATTATAAACCTAGAGAGGAACCAGGCTATGAGGGGTGGCCAGTCCTCTTCTTGCTGTGCCGGGTGGATATTATAAACCAGAGGAACCAGGCTATGTGGGTGGAGATTATAAACCTAGAGGAACCAGGCTATGAGGGGTGGCCAGTCCTCTTCCTGGCTGTGCCGGGTGGGAGAGGAACCAGGCTATGTGGGGTGGCTAGTCCTCTTCTGGCTGTGCCGGTGGATATTATAAACCTAGAGAGGAACCAGGCTATGTGGGGTGGAGATTATAAACCTAGAGAGGAACCAGGCTATGAGGGGTGACCAGTCCTCTTCTGTCTGTGCCGGGTGGAGATTATAAACCTAGAGAGGAACCAGGCTATGAGGGGTGGCCAGTCCTCTTCTGGCTTTGCCGGATGAGATTATAACAGAACATGGTGTTCATAAATGACCAGCATGGTCAAATAATAATAATCACAGTAGTTGTTGAGGGTGCAGCAGGTCAGCACCCCAGGAGTAAATGTCAGTTGGCTTTTCATAGCCGATCATTCAGAGTATCTCTACCGCTCCTGCTGTCTCAGGACAGCAGGTCTAGGACAGGTAGCATGTCCGGTGAACAGGTCAGGGTTCCATAGCCGCAGGCAGACAGTTGAACCTGGAGCAGGAGCACGGGCAGGTGGACTGGGGACAGCAAAGTCATCATGTCAGGTAGTCCTGAGGCATGGTCCTAGGGCTCATGTCCTCCAAGAGAGAGAAAGAAAGAGAGAAAGAAATAATTGGAGAGAGCATACTTAAATTCACACAGGACACCGGAGAGGACAGGAAAGTACTCCAGATATAACAAACTGACCCCAGCCCCCGACACATAAACTACTGCAGCATAAATAGCTGGAGGCTGAGACAGGAGGGGTCAGGAGACACTGTGGCCCATCCGATGATACCCCCGGACAGGACCAAACAAGAAGGAAATAACCCCACCCACTTTCCCAAAGCACAGCCCCCACACCAACACCACAACAACACCATAGATGATAGTAACTCTCAAGTAGCTGATTCGTCATCAGTATTGTAGAGTAATTCTAATGTTAACGTAAAATTTGAATGGAAAAAGCTGTTCCTATCAGCATTGACACTTAGCTAGCTACAACTACTATGACAGATGTAGTATTACAGCTCGCTACAACTACTATGACAGCTGTAGCATTGCTGTGCTAGCTATAACTACTATGACAGATATAGCATTACAGCTACTACAACTACTATGATTCATGTAGCATTACAGCTAGCTACAACTACTATGACAGATGTAGCATTGCAGCTATACAACTACTATGACAGATGTAGCATTACAGCTAGATACAACTACTGTGACAGCTGTAGCATTACAGCTTGCTACAACTACTATGACAGATGTAGCATTACAGCTAGATACAACTACTATGACAGCTGTAGCATTACAGCTAGCAACAACTACTATGATTCATGTAGCATTACAGCTAACTACAACTACTATGATTCATGTAGCATTACAGCTAACTACAACTACTATGACAGATGTAGCATTACAGCTAGCTACAACTACTATGACAGATGTAGCATTACAGCTAGCTACAACTACTATGATGATTCATGTAGCATTACAGCTAACTACAACTTCTATGATTCATGTAGCATTACAGCTAACTACAACTACTATGATTCATGTAGCATTACAGCTAACTACAACTACTATGACAGATGTAGCATTACAGCTAGCTACAACTACTATGACAGATGTAGCATTACAGCTAGCTACAACTACTATGATGATTCATGTAGCATTACAGCTAACTACAACGACAGATGTAGCATTACAGCAAGCTACAACTACTATGATTCATGTAGCATTACAGCTATTTTTTATTGTCTCTCTCTTTATTATTAAAAATTGTTATTTTACCTTTATTTAACCAGGCAAGTCAGTTAAGAGCAAATTCTTATTTTCAATGACGGCCTAGGAACAGTGGGTTAACTGCCTGTTCAGGGGCAGAGCGACAGATTTGTACCTTGTCAGCTCAGGGTTTGAACTTGCAGCCTTCCGGTTACTCGTCTACACTCTAACCACTAGGCTACCCTGCCACCCTGCCGCTAGCTACAACTACTATGACTCACTGTAGTAACCTTGACATGTCCTGGTATAACCCACGCAGCATCCTCACCACTACACTGTAACCCCACCAGCCCTGCTGTAGATACAGTGGAACAGGCCTGCCCCTAGTGGACAGATGGGATAAACACAATCGGAAATACTGTGACATTGCTTTTCAGATCACTGCAATGCACATGCAGTACAATATGATGGTGCTCGATTCACATATAAAATAAGGAATAACTAAATTATGTTTATTTCGTTATCTGAATCTCCATATCTGTAACTATATTTACATTTTTGGGATGAGTTTGCACACTTTTATTTCCCCAAATCAGAATAATGAATGACTAAATATTCGTACTTAGGTGATATTGTGATAGTATCTTCTATGACTGACGAATCACAGCCGTCGTCGATAGTGATTACTTTGTGATGTGACGGAGGACACCTAACTTATTTCAACGTGTGCAGTACAGCGGAGTCAGACAGTACACAGCAGTGCAGTAAATGTCTACATTTATATTCCTATTGATTAAAGATATATTAATAAAAATATATTTAAAGATGTTGGGGAACAATGTAGACATGTTTACGTTTCTCCAAAACAGCACTAACTGTCTGTTTTTGTTTGTTCTCTCTCTTCAATAGCAGATGATTTCTGCTTTTTGCTGTTTCATGATCAGGAATAGGAATCCTTCCATGCCATTGTGAAAAGAAAAAAAATATTAGTAGGATTATATTTGAATAAAGTGTTTGTTTTAAAGTTTCTGCTCTTAAACGGGATCAATTATCTCAGTCAGGGCCTCCCGGGTGGCGCAGTGGTCAAGGGTGCTGTACTGCAGCGCCACCAGAGACTCTGGGTTCGCACCCAGGCTCTGTCGTAACCGGCCGCGACCGGGAGGTCCGTGGGCTAGCGTCGTCTGGGTTAGGGAGGGTTTGGCCAGTAGGGAAATCCTTGTCTCATCACGCACCAGCGACTCCTCTGGCGGACCGGGCGCAGTGCACGCTGACCAAGGTTGCCATGTGCACGGTGTTTCCTCTGACACATTGGTGCGGCTGGCTTCCGGGTTGGATGCACGCTGTGTTAAGAAGCAGTGCGGCTTGGTTGGGTTGTGTATCGGAGGACGCATGACTTTCAACCTTCGTCTCTCCCGATTAGACAAGATAATAGCTACTAACAATTGGATACCATGAAATTCGGGAGAAATAAGGGGTCAAATGTAAAAAATAAATAAAAAATGCTATTCTCAATCACAACTTTATTTTTGAATAACAAATATTTTAGGCCACAATAAGTGAAATTGAACATCATGGGCTGCAGAGCAACTCTACTGTCCTCAGAACTGAATGACTATAATCTGATCCCATGTTTTCCTCCTCTCTTAGGCCTAGGCTACTATGTGTTGTAGTTGGTTACATATTGCTAGAATAATCTGGAAATAGGCTACGGCCAGCTACGTGTTTCTTTCCTCAGCTTTCCTCCGCTGGAGCCTCAGTTTGGTTTTGACTCATTACATTTTCCCATTTTTGTATTGTTT
>NW_027015573.1:0-2500 GCF_036934945.1 Oncorhynchus masou masou
TCACTTCTACTTGATACAACCAGTAGCAGGGAGAGAGGCTTCACAACCTGACCTGTGTGTTGGTTTTGGGATCCTTGTGCCCAATGATTCATACACACCGTTCCCTCAATTGGTTGCTTTTAGAACCTGCATCTTCCTCGTCACAGAGAAACCCTCTGTGTCTGTGTGTGTGCATGTGTGTGTATGAGTGCGTGTACACGTGTGAGAGTGTGTGAGACTGCGGACTGCGAGTTAGACTTTATTCATTCATTCTAGCAGACTGCCTGTCTGTTCATGAGCTCATTGGGGTCAGGTTTATTCATGCAGAGATGCTTGTGAAGGTCTGGTCTACACTGACCCTGAGTAAAATATACAGTAGCCTACAGTATCTGTGGGTCCCCTGCCCTAAAACATATGAAACAACAGTCCATTCATAGGTCACAAATATATTTGTGTACAATTATAAAAATATATTTACTGTGCTGTGACCTGTTAGTTAGAGAAACTACTTCTCATATCATCATTACTGACTGTTTTAGAACTGCATGTCTTTAACTGTTTTGATCAGTATTAGAATCCTGACTAGAACCTCCAAAAATGGATCATATTACTCCTGTGCTTGCCTCCCTACACTGGCTTCCTGTTAAGTTAAGGGCTGATTTCAAGGTTTTACTGCTAACCTACAAAGCATTACATGGGGTTGTTCCTACCTATCTTTCTGATTTGGTCCTGCCGTACATACCTACACGTACGCTACGGTCACAAGACGCAGTTTTAGAACTGTATGTCTTTAACGGTTTTGATTAGTACTATTAGAACTGTATGTCTTTAACGGTTTTGATCAGTACTATTAGAACTGTATGTCTTTAACGGTTTTGATCAGTACTATTAGAACTGTATGTCTTTAACGGTTTTGATCAGTACTATTAGAACTGTATGTCTTTAACGGTTTTGATCAGTACTATTAGATCTGTATGTCTTTAACTGTTTTGATCAGTACTGTTAGAACTGTATGTCTTTAACGGTTTTGATCAGTACTATTAGAACTGCATGTCTTTAACGGTTTTGATCAGTACTGTTAGAACTGTATGTCTTTAACGGTTTTGATCAGTACTGTTAGAACTGTATGTCTTTAACGGTTTTGATCAGTACTATTAGAACTGTATGTCTTTAACTGTTTTGATCAGTACTGTTAGAACTGTATGTCTTTAACGGTTTTGATCAGTACTATTAGAACTGCATGTCTTTAACGGTTTTGATCAGTACTGTTAGAACTGTATGTCTTTAACGGTTTTGATCAGTACTATTAGAACTGCATGTCTTTAACTGTTTTGATCAGTACTGTTAGAACTGCATGTCTTTAACTGTTTTGATCAGTACTATTAGAACTGCATGTCTTTAACTGTTTTGATCAGTACTATTAGAACTGCATGTCTTTAACTGTTTTGATCAGTACTATTAGAACTGCATGTCTTTAACGGTTTTGATCAGTACTATTAGAACTGTATGTCTTTAACGGTTTTGATCAGTACTATTCGAACGGTATGTCTTTAACTGTTTTGATCAGTACTATTAGAACTGTATGTCTTTAACGGTTTTGATCAGTACTATTAGAACTGCATGTCTTTAACTGTTTTGATCAGTACTGTTAGAACTGTATGTCTTTAACAGTTTTGATCAGTACTATTAGAACTGCATGTCTTTAACTGTTTTGATCAGTACTATTAGAACTGTGTACATCTTTCCCTCACCAGGATGACTCTATAACTTTCCCTCTGTAGGACTTTTCTGAGCATACGTTTCTCTAGCCAGATCTACTCTATGCATATCTTTCCCTAACTAGAACTAGACTTGATAAAGTGGTTCCTGAAGGAACATGTTGGCTATAGAGCGTCTAGTCATCCTTAGAGACACTTAAAGTATACCCAAACAGACACTGGCTGACCAACTACACACACACACAACCACACACACAATCCCCCCAAACACACCCACACACAGTCGGTGAAGACTGCAGCATTGTGCGACACAGAGTAGGTGTGAGGTCAGACAGTACTAAGTGCTCCCCCTCTCTGGATTTGGCTCACAGGAAAAGACCAATGATTTGGAGGACTGGAGCCTGAGACAAGCTCTGTGTCCTCTAGTCAGCTGGGAAAAGGAGGGAGGGCGGACAAGGAGGGAGAGAAGGGAGGGAGGCTAGGAGGAGGGCGGCAGTTACAAATGCCCAATCTAACTCACCAAAACTCTGACCATGCTTTTAGAGAAATGTCAGATCTGCCTGTGGAGCAGAGATGTATTAAACAGAGGTAAAACAGCTTAAGGTAAAATCCTTCTAGGATTAACTCTGATATCTAACAAAAACTGACCTCAGATCAGTGTCTAGAAGCAATGTATTCCTACTTTGAGATCTCATCTGTCTCAGCATCTTTTCTGGATTACTGGACAACTATAACTAACCCTGGGTTTGCCGGTGTTAACCCTTAGACAACTATTACTAACCTGGGTTCGTTGGTGTTAACCC
>NW_027015573.1:7500-11315 GCF_036934945.1 Oncorhynchus masou masou
ACAGAGACAGAGAAGGGGAGGGGAGAGACAGAGGAGGAGAGGAGAGAGAAAGAGAGAGAGTGAGGAGAGAGGAGAAAGAGCAGGAGAGAGAAACAGAGACAGAGGGAGGGAGAGGAGAGAGAGAGAGAGAGTGAGAGAGATATAGAAAGGGAGGAGAGACAGAGAAGGGAGAGAGAAAGATACGTGGGGATGAGAGGTAGAGGGGGTCTCGGGCAGCAGTGAACAGTAAACAGAGAAAGATAGAGAGGGAGACCTTCAACAAACCTTCAACATGATGCAGATCTGTGTCTTCAGTCTATCTACTGTATCTGAATTGAGGGATTATTAGCCAGCCTGAAGCATTTACAACAAACACACTAAATGCACGTGTGTGTGTGTGTGTGTGGATGTGTGTGTGTGTGTGTGTGTGCATGTGTGTGTGTGTGTGTGTGCTGCTTGCCTCATTATCACAATAATGACAAACATCCTTCCATTATCAGAGCTCCCAATTCTCTTTAAAAAACAACAACTTGTGTGGCACATGGGGTTTCCACTTAACCTCCTGTCTGTTATTGGAAGACCTTTCTGTTACATCACAACATAGTGTTGTATCAACCACCATACAGAGAGGTGTTTGTCAGCATGTGGAGTCACAGCTCCTGTGGAAGTCAGCTCTTGTGGACCTTGGTCAGGGATCACAGAGAGCAGGGAAGCAACCTAAGACATGTGGCTGGGACAGGGTCGTGTGTGTGTGTGTGTGTGTGTGTGTGTGTGTGTGTGTGTGTGTGTGTGTGTGTGTGTGTGTGTGTGTGTGTGTGTGTGTGTGTGTGTGTGTGTGTGTGTGTGTGTGTGTGTGTGGAGGGGGAAACGAAGATCCAATATGCATTGGCTCAGCATGAGAGAGACCTGTCAGTCATTATTTATAGGCATTATTGACAGGCACTGTTAGGAGGCATTATTTACAGGCATTATTGACAGGCATTATTGACAGGCATTATTGACAGGCATTATTTACAGGCATTATTTACAGGCATTATTTACAGGCATTATTTACAGGCATTATTGCAGAGAATTGCTCTCTCTCCAGATGACTCCATGGAATGATTTACATTCCAAGCTGTCTAGTTTCTTTCATTATTGCAGTTTGTCCATGAATGAAGTGTTTTGTAAATGATCTAGTTTACTGGGCTGGGAACATTGAGTACTCAATGTTATTTTGAACGGCACTGATAGCCGTTTATTGGACTGGGAACATTGAGCACCAATGTTATTCTGAGATGGTACTGATAGCCGCTTACTGAGGTTGGGAACATTGAGTACCCAATGTTATTTTGAGATGGCACTGATAGCCGCTAGTTGGGACATTGAGTACCAATGTTATTTTGAGATGGCAATGATAGTCGCTTACTGAGGTTGGGAACATTGAGTAATCTTAAGTGTTATTTTGAGATGGCACTGATAGCCGTTACTGGGCTGGGGAACATTGAGTACCCAATGTTATTTTGAGATGGCACTGATAGCGTTTACTGAGGTTGGGAACATTGAGTACCCAATGTTATTTTTTAGTCGTTTACTGGGCTGGGAACATTGAGTACCCAATGTGGCAATTTTACATTGGGCTGGGAACATTGAGTACCCAATGTTATTTTGAAGTGGCACTGATAGTCGTTTACTGGGCTGGGAACATTGAGTACTCAATGTTATTTTGAGTATGTACTGATAGTCGTTTACTGGGCTGGGAACATTGAGTACCCAATGTTATTTTGAAGTGGCACTGATAGTCGTTTACTGGGCTGGGAACATTGAGTACCCAATGTTATTTTGAAGTGGCACTGATAGTCGCTTACTGGGCTGGGAACTGAGTATGTTATTTTGATGCCACTGATAGTCGTTTATTGGACTGGGAACATTGAGTACTCAATGTTATTTTGAGACGGCACTGATAGTCGTTTACTGGGCTGGGAACATTGAGTACCCAATGTTATTTTGAAGTGGCACTGATAGCCATTTTTATTGGTTGTGTGACACCATCAGATTAACAACCAACCAATCATGCGTACTTTCATGTCTCCCGACGAATGAGGGGGATTCTACTTATGCCCTGGGCCTGCCCTGGGTGAACCGGGTTAACGTTGATTACATTCCTTCTGGAACCAGGATCACTCCTGGACATGAGCCAGGTGCCCGTTTTGGCCGACCGCAAAGTTGTCTCGAAACAAAAGGGGCGAAGGTTAAGCAGGTGGAGTGATGAGTTTTTACATACTTTTTTTTTTTTTTTAGATGCGGGTTTTGCTTTTGATAAAAAGGTTTTTATCTGCTTCCCAATGAAAACTAGTTACAAAAAATCTAACATAGATTTGATGGAAAAAAATATGTTTCTGAACGATGCATCATGCTGTCTTGTTGACAACATGACCGAGCAGCGTAGATTACTGTTGGATTTAAGAAGGAGCTCCTTCCTCCGCTTTCCCCCATGCACGTCACAGGCCATAGCTCGGTGGACTTAATCCAAACTCCCTCAAAGATGGCTGAATAATGTTGATTGATTTTTTGAAGAGACAATGCTTTCAAAAGAGTCACACATGCTCAACAACCCTTTCTCACCCCCTCAAACATATAAAACTACAATCATTTGTCATGGGATGCCCTTCTCTGGCTGTAAACCGGTGGTAGAGACGTGAGATTACAGTTTATGTCAGGATTTCACATGACAGTCAACAGCAAACAACACAATGAAGAAAAGGTCTGTTTATGACAGTCAACAGCAAACAACACAATGCAGAGAAAGGGTCTATTTATGACCGTCAACAGCAAACAACACAATGCAGAGAAAGTGTCTGTACATGACAGTCAACAGCAGAGAAAGAGTCTGTACATGGCAGTCAACAGCAAACAACACAATGCAGAGAAAGGGTTTGTTTATGGCAGTCAACAGCAAACAACACAATACAGAGAAAGGGTCTGTACATGGCAGTCAACAGCAAACAACACAATGCAGAGCAAAGCATGACAGTGGGGTTGTATTACTGTTGGTAAAGTAAATAAGTAAGTAAGCAGCCCATAGGGCAGGAGCATAGATATCCCTTAACCTAAAATATATGATTATAAATACAGTTGATACAGGTTTTATAGACATTTTCTGTATAAATAGCCTCTAAAATATATAAAAACAGACCATAACTGTCTCAGAGGGGTTGGGTTAAATGCGGAAGTCAGATTTCAGTTGAATACATTCTGACTAGGTATCCACCTTTCCCTTTCAATGTTTGTTTTCTTGGAAAGCTGTTGTAATTAACTTTGTAATAATATGATACAGTGTCAGTACTTGCAGTAGTGCATTTACAACTTGTCTCAGTACTACCATCAACTGATTTCAGCCAGGGTGTGGCTGAGGACTGACAGCATTTACAACTTGTCTCAGTACTACCATCAACTGATTTCAGCCAGGGTGTGGCTGAGGACTGACAGCATTTACAACTTGTCTCAGTACTACCATCAACTGATTTCAGCCAGGGTGTGGCTGAGGACTGACAGCATTTACAACTTGTCTCAGTACTACCATCAACTGATTTCAGCCAGGGTGTGGCTGAGGACTGACAGCATTTACAACTTGTCTCAGTACTACCATCAACTGATTTCAGCCAGGGTGTGGCTGAGGACTGACAGCATTTACAACTTGTCTCAGTACTACCATCAACTGATTTCAGCCAGGGTGTGGCTGAGGACTGACAGCATTTACAACTTGTCTCAGTACTACCATCAACTGATTTCAGCCAGGGTGTGGCTGAGGACTGACAGCATTTACAACTTGTCTCAGTACTACCATCAACTGATTT
>NW_027015574.1:0-10000 GCF_036934945.1 Oncorhynchus masou masou
AGAGTGTTTTCCTCAGAGATGTTGGCCCAATGCTTTCCACAGTTGTGTCAAGTAGGCTGGATTGTCCTTTGGGTGGTGGACAATTCTTAATACACACAGGGAACTGCTAAGCGTGAAACACCCAGCAGCGTTGCAGTTCTTGACAAACTCAAACCGCTGTGCCCGGCACCTACTCCCACACCCCATTCAAAGGCACTTATATATGCTGTCTTGCCCATTCACGCTCTGAAGGCCACACATACACAATCCATGTCTCAATTGTCTCAAGGCTTCAAACTCTTTCTTTAACTGTCTCCTACCCTTCATCTACACTGATTGAAGTGGATTTAACAAGTGACATCAATAAGGGATCACAGCTTTCACCTGGATTCACCTGGTCAGTCCATGTCATGGAGAGAGCAGGTGTTCCTAATGTTTATACAATCTGTATTTCTGCAGTTCTCCCTCCATCCATCCCATGACCGCTGCTGGGGTTGAGAGGTCAAGCCTACTCTCTGCTCATGATGATGTGCTCCTCTCTCCATCCCACTCCTCCCTCCCACCCATATCTCTCCCTCTCCCTGGCACCACACACACACACACACACACACACACACACACACACACACACACACACACACACACACACACACACACACACAAACTTTCCACACACACAACTTTCCACTGACAACAACACTACTCCATCACTCCACCACAGTTTTGATATCTTCACAGTTGCTGTGTATGGTAGCGCTACCAGCTATCTACACGCTGCAGCTAACAGCCACACCACAGCTAACAGCTATACCACAGTGCCGCCATCAACCCGCTAGCAGCTAGCCCCATTAGCCGTAAGCACTAGTAGTCATGTCCCACGCCGGGGAGGCGGCAGGTCTGACAGAGAGACATCTGGAGCTGGGGTCGCCGAGGCGACAGAAGCAGCGTGGGTCAGGGTTGCCGTGGCCATATCTGCAACTGTGATGGGGGGGGGGGCGCTTGGGATTGGTTACACGTCGTGGGTGTATGTAAACACGCGCCCAGGCATGTCTGTCCCCTTAAGGGAGTTGGAGCCTGGGCTGATTTCCACAGGGTCATGTGCTTAGTGTAGCAGTGCTCACGCTACGCATGCTAATGCTCATATCAACCGCTTCCCAAAATGTGTTAGCTTAATGACGCTAATTAGCGCTTAGCATTTAAATGGGTGTATGTACTTCCTTTTGAACACACTGCCGTGACATGTAGGATATGTTACATGAGCAGTGGGAGGAAATCTAGCTGTAGCGTATGGTGAGTAGCCACAGGGTCTGTAGGTTATAAGCAGCTGGAGCATACAGAGATAGTGACTCCCTTCACCTGACACTAACAGGATGGGAGCTAGTCTCTCTCCCTTCACCTGACACTAACAGGATGGAGCTAGTCTCTGACTCCCTTCACCTGACACTAACAGGATGGAGTCTCTGACTCCCTTCACCTGATATTAACAGGATGGAGCTCTCTGACTCCCTTCACCTGACACTAACAGGATGGAGCTAGTCTCTCTGACTCCCTTCACCTGATATTAACAGGATGGAGCTAGTCTCTCTGACTCCCTTCACTTGACACTAACAGGATGGAGCTAGTCTCTCTGACTCCCTTCCAGCTGACACTAACAGGATGGAGCACTACTCCCTTCACCTGACACTCACAGGATGGAGCTAGTCTCTCTGACTCCCTTCACCTGATACTACCAGGATGGAGCTAGTCTCTCTGACTCCCTTCAGCTGATACTACCAGGATGGAGCTAGTCTCTCTGACTCCCTTCACCTGATACTACCAGGGTTGGAGCTAGTCTCTCTGACTCCCTTCAGCTGACACTAACAGGATGGAGCTAGTCTCTCTGACTCCCTTCACCTGACACTAACAGGATGGAGCTAGTCTCTGACTCCCTTCACCTGACACTAACAGGATGGAGCTAGTCGCTGACACCCTTCACCTGACACTAACAGATGGAGCCTGGACTCCCTTCACTTGACACTAACAGGATGGAGCTAGTCTCTCTGACTCCCTTCAGCTGACACTACCAGGATGGAGCCAGTCTCTGACTCCCTTCACCTGACACTAACAGGATGGAGCTAGTCTCTGACTCCCTTCACCTGACACTAACAGGATGGAGCTAGTCGCTGACACCCTTCACCTGACACTAACAGGATGGAGCTAGTCTCTCTGACTCCCTTCACTTGACACTAACAGGATGGAGCTAGTCTCTCTGACTCCCTTCACCTGACACTAACAGGATGGAGCTAGTCTCTCTGACTCCCCTTCACTTGACACTAACAGGATGGAGCTAGTCTCTGACTCCCTTCACTTGACACTAACAGGATGGAGCTAGTCTCTCTGACTCCTTCAGCTGACACTAACAGGGGATGGAGCTAGTCTCTCTGACTCCCTTCACCTGACACTCACAGGATGGAGCTGGTCTCTGACTCCCTTCACCTGACACTAACAATGTGATGGAGCTAGTCGCTGACACCCTTCACCTGACACTAACAGGATGGAGCTCAGTCTCTCTGGACTCCCTTCACTTGACACGAACAGGATGGAGCTAGTCTCTCTGACTCCCTTCACCTGACACTAACAGGATGGAGCTAGTCTCTGACTCCCTTCACCTGACACTAACAGGATGGAGCTAGTCTCTCTGACTCCCTTCATCCTTGACACTAACAGGATGGAGCTAGTCTCTGACTCCCTTCACCTGACACTAACAGGATGGAGCTAGTCTCTGACTTCCTTCACCTGACACTAACAGGATGGAGGCTGTCTCTCTGACTCCCTTCACCTGACACTAACAGGATGGGAGCTAGTCTCTGGACTCCCTTCAGCTGACACTAACAGGATGGAGCTAGTCTCTCTGACTCCCTTCACCTGACACGAACAGGGATGGAGCTTAGTCTCTGACTCCCTTCACCTGACACTAACAGGATGGAGCTTGCAGTCTCTGACTCCTTCACCTTGACACTAACAGGATGGAGCTAGTCTCTGACTCCCTTCACCTGACACTAACAGGGATGGAGCTAGTCTCTCTGACTCCCTTCACCTGACACTAACAGGATGGAGCTAGTCTCTCTGACTCCTTCACCTGACACTAACAGGATGGAGCTAGTCTCTGACTCCCTTCACCTGACACTAACAGGATGGAGCTAGTCTCTGACTCCCTTCACCTGACACTAACAGGATGGAGCTAGTCTCTCTGACTCCCTTCACCTGACACTAACAGGATGGAGCTAGTCTCTGACTCCCTTCACCTGACACTAACAGGATGGAGCTAGTCTCTCTGACTCCCTTCACCTGACACTAACAGGATGGAGCTAGTCTCTCTGACACCCTTCACCTGACACTAACAGGATGGAGCTAGTCTCTCTGACTCCCTTCACTTGACACTAACAGGATGGAGCTAGTCTCTCTGACTCCCTTCACCTGACACTAACAGGATGGAGCTAGTCTCTGACTCCCTTCACCTGACACTAACAGGATGGAGCTAGTCTCTCTGACTCCCTTCACCTGACACTAACAGGATGGAGCTAGTCTCTGACTCCCTTCACCTGACACTAACAGGATGGAGCTAGTCTCTGACTCCCTTCACCTGACACTAACAGGATGGAGCTAGTCTCTCTGACTCCCTTCACCTGACACTAACAGGATGGAGCTAGTCTCTCTGACTCCCTTCACCTGACACTAACAGGATGGAGCTAGTCTCTCTGACTCCTTCACCTGACACTAACAGGATGGAGCTAGTCTCTGACTCCCTTCACCTGACACTAACAGGATGGAGCTAGTCTCTGACTCCCTTCACCTGACACTAACAGGATGGAGCTAGTCTCTCTGACTCCCTTCACTTGACACTAACAGGATGGAGCTAGTCTCTGACTCCCTTCACCTGACACTAACAGGATGGAGCTAGTCTCTCTGACTCCCTTCACCTGACACTAACAGGATGGAGCTAGTCTCTCTGACTCCCTTCACCTGACACTAACAGGATGGAGCTAGTCTCTCTGACTCCCTTCACCTGACACTAACAGGATGGAGCTAGTCTCTCTGACTCCCTTCACCTGACACTAACAGGATGGAGCTAGTCTCTGACTCCCTTCACCTGACACTAACAGGATGGAGCTAGTCTCTCTGACTCCCTTCACCTGACACTAACAGGATGGAGCTAGTCTCTGACTCCCTTCACCTGACACTAACAGGATGAAGCTAGTCTCTGACTCCCTTCACCTGATATTAACAGGATGGAGCTAGTCTCTCTGACTCCCTTCACCTGACACTAACAGGATGGAGCTAGTCTCTCTGACTCCTTCACCTGACACTAACAGGATGGAGCTAGTGGGAGCTGAGGATGGAGCTAGTCTCTCTGACTCCCTTCACCTGACACTAACAGGATGGAGCTAGTCTCTCTGACTCCCTTCACCTGACACTAACAGGATGGAGCTAGTCTCTGACTCCCTTCAGCTGACACTAACAGGATGGAGCTAGTCTCTGACTCCCTTCAGCTGACACTAACAGGATGGAGCTAGTCTCTCTGACTCCTTCACCTGACACTAACAGGATGGAGCTAGTCTCTCTGACTCCCTTCACCTGACACTAACAGGATGGAGCTAGTCTCTCTGACTCCCTTCACCTGATATTAACAGGATGGAGCTAGTCTCTCTGACTCCCTTCACCTGACACGAACAGGATGGAGCTAGACTCCCTTCACCTGACACTAACAGGATGGAGCTAGTCTCTCTGACTCCCTTCACTTGACACTAACAGGATGGAGCTAGTCTCTGACTCCCTTCACCTGACACTAACAGGATGGAGCTAGTCTCTCTGACTCCCTTCACCTGACACTAACAGGATGGAGCTAGTCTCTCTGACTCCCTTCACCTGACACTAACAGGATGAAGCTAGTCTCTGACTCCCTTCACCTGATATTAACACGATGGAGCTAGTCTCTCTGACTCCCTTCACCTGACACTAACAGGATGGAGCTAGTCTCTCTGACTCCCTTCACCTGACACTAACAGGATGGAGCTAGTCTCTGCCTCCCTTCACCTGACACTAACAGGATGGAGCTAGTCTCTCTGACTCCCTTCAGCTGACACTAACAGGATGGAGCTAGTCTCTCTGACTCCCTTCACCTGACACTCACAGGATGGAGCTAGTCTCTGACTCCCTTCACCTGACACTAACAGGATGGAGCTAGTCTCTCTGACTCCCTTCAGCTGACACTAACAGGATGGAGCTAGTCTCTCTGACTCCCTTCACCTGACACTAACAGGATGGAGCTAGTCTCTCTGACTCCCTTCACCTGACACTAACAGGATGGAGCTAGTCTCTCTGACTCCCTTCACCTGACACTAACAGGATGGAGCTAGTCTCTCTGACTCCCTTCACCTGACACTAACAGGATGGAGCTAGTCTCTGACTCCCTTCACCTGACACTAACAGGATGGAGCTAGTCTCTCTGACTCCCTTCACCTGACACTAACAGGATGGAGCTAGTCTCTGACTCCCTTCACCTGATATTAACATGATGGAGCTAGTCTCTCTGACTCCCTTCACCTGATATTAACAGGATGGAGCTAGTCTCTCTGACTCCCTTCACCTGACACTAACAGAATGGAGCTAGTCTCTGACTCCCTTCACCTGATATTAACATGATGGAGCTAGTCTCTCTGACTCCCTTCACCTGATATTAACAGGATGGAGCTAGTCTCTCTGACTCCCTTCACCTGATACTACCAGGATGGAGCTAGTCTCTCTGACTCCCTTCACCTGACACTAACAGGATGGAGCTAGTCTCTGACTCCCTTCACCTGATATTAACAGGATGGAGCTAGTCTCTCTGACTCCCTTCACTTGACACTAACAGGATGGAGCTAGTCTCTCTGACTCCCTTCACCTGACACTAACAGGATGGAGCTAGTCTCTCTGACTCCCTTCACCTGACACTAACAGGATGGAGCTAGTCTCTCTGACTCCCTTCACCTGACACTAACAGGATGGAGCTAGTCTCTCTGACTCCCTTCACCTGACACTAACAGGATGGAGCTAGTCTCTGACTCCCTTCACCTGATATTAACAGGATGGAGCTAGTCTCTGACTCCCTTCACCTGACACTAACAGGATGGAGCTAGTCTCTCTGACTCCCTTCACCTGACACTAACAGGATGGAGCTAGTCTCTGCCTCCCTTCACCTGACACTAACAGGATGGAGCTAGTCTCTCTGACTCCCTTCAGCTGACACTAACAGGATGGAGCTAGTCTCTCTGACTCCCTTCACCTGACACTCACAGGATGGAGCTAGTCTCTGACTCCCTTCACCTGACACTAACAGGATGGAGCTAGTCTCTCTGACTCCCTTCAGCTGACACTAACAGGATGGAGCTAGTCTCTCTGACTCCTTCACCTGACACTAACAGGATGGAGCTAGTCTCCTGACTCCCTTCACCTGACACTAACAGGATGGAGCTAGTCTCTCTGACTCCCTTCACCTGACACTAACAGGATGGAGCTAGTCTCTCTGACTCCCTTCACCTGACACTAACAGGATGGAGCTAGTCTCTGACTCCCTTCACCTGACACTAACAGGATGGAGCTAGTCTCTCTGACTCCCTTCACCTGACACTAACAGGATGGAGCTAGTCTCTGACTCCCTTCACCTGATATTAACATGATGGAGCTAGTCTCTCTGACTCCCTTCACCTGATATTAACAGGATGGAGCTAGTCTCTCTGACTCCCTTCACCTGACACTAACAGAATGGAGCTAGTCTCTGACTCCCTTCACCTGATATTAACAGGATGGAGCTAGTCTCTCTGACTCCCTTCACCTGATACTACCAGGATGGAGCTAGTCTCTGACTCCCTTCACCTGATACCACCAGGATGGAGCTAGTCTCTCTGACTCCCTTCACCTGATACCACCAGGATGGAGCTAGTCTCTGACTCCCTTCACCTGATATTAACAGGATGGAGCTAGTCTCTCTGACTCCCTTCACCTGATAGTAACCAGGATGGAGCTAGTCTCTGACTCCCTTCACCTGATACCACCAGGATGTAGCTAGTCTCTCTGACTCCCTTCACCTGATACTACCAGGATGGAGCTAGTCTCTCTGACTCCCTTCACCTGACACTAACAGGATGGAGCTAGTCTCTCTGACTCCCTTCACCTGATACTACCAGGATGGAGCTAGTCTCTCTGACTCCCTTCACCTGACACTAACAGGATGGAGCTAGTCTCTGACTCCCTTCACCTGACACTAACAGGATGGAGCTAGTCTCTGACTCCCTTCACCTGATATTAACAGGATGGAGCTAGTCTCTGACTCCCTTCACCTGATACTACCAGGATGGAGCTAGTCTCTGACTCCCTTCACCTGATACTACCAGGATGGAGCTAGTCTCTCTGACTCCCTTCACCTGACACTAACAGGATGGAGCTAGTCTCTGACTCCCTTCACCTGACACTAACAGGATGGAGCTAGTCTCTGACTCCCTTCACCTGATATTAACAGGATGGAGCTAGTCTCTGACTCCCTTCACCTGATACTACCAGGATGGAGCTAGTCTCTGACTCCCTTCACCTGATACTACCAGGATGGAGCTCGTCTCTCTGACTCCCTTCACCTGATTCTACCAGGATGGAGCTCGTCTCTCTGACTCCCTTCACCTGATACTACCAGGATGGAGCTAGTCTCTGACTCCCTTCACCTGATACTACCAGGATGGAGCTCGTCTCTCTGACTCCCTTCACCTGATACTACCAGGATGGAGCTAGTCTCTCTGACTCCCTTCACCTGATTCTACCAGGATGGAGCTGGTCTCAAAGGATCCCTCCCCAGTTCTCCCTATGGGATTTTAAAGGCGAAGCTTGAGCCCTGGCTGCAAAGAGACACACGTGCACACACACACTGATAGGACCTGAGCCTCAAGACAGGCCTTGTCGGTTCAATAACCATTTAGGACCTACTCAGTTGAAAAAAAGATAGAAAGAGACAGAGAGAAAGAGAGAGAGATAGAGGCCTGTGATTCACTGTATAGTAGGTATAAGAATGGACAGGATGTCAGCAAGTCTCTTTCTTCCCCTGTGGAAGGTAAAAAACAGCATTCTGACGATCACCAAGAAAAACGGGAGCTATTGAAAGTGAAATGATGCAAAGCCTTGATGGGATGGTGGAGGAGGCATTTGAGAGCAAAATCAAGTACCTAACACACACACAGACGCACATACACATTGACAGAAGCAAGAACGTTCACACACACACACACACACAGGCCGACAGACACACACACACACAGGCCTGACAGACACACACACACACACACAGGCCGACAGACACACACACACACAGGCCTGACAAATACACACACACACAGGCCTGACAGACACACACACACACAGGCCTGACAGACACACACACACACAGGCCTGACAGACACACACACACACACAGACCGACAGACACACACACACACACAGGCCGACAGACACACACACACACAGGCCGACAGACACACACACACAGACCGACAGACACACACACACACACAGGCCGAGAGACACACACAAACACAGGCCGACAGACACACACACACACACACATGCCGACAGACACACACACAAACAGGCCGAGAGACCGACACACACACACAGGCCGACAGACACACACACACACACACACACACAGGCCGACAGACACACACACACACAGACCGACAGACACACACACACACACAGGCCGACAGACACACACACAGTCCGACAGACACACACACACACAGGCCGACAGACACACACACACACACACAGGCCGAGAGACACACACACACACAGGCCGACAGACACACACACACACACACACACACAGGCCGACAGACACACACACACACACACAGACCGACAGACACACACACAAACACAGGCCGACAGACACACACACACACACACATGCCGACAGACACAAACACACACACAGGCCGACAGACACACACACAGTCCGACAGTCACACACACACACAGGCCGACAGACACACACACACACAGGCCGACAGACACACACACACACACACACACACACACACACACAGGCCAACAGACACACACACACACAGGCCGACAGACAAACACACAGGCCGAGAGACACACACACACACACAGGCCGAGAGACACACACACACACACACAGGCCGACAGACACACACACACAAGCCGACAGACAAACACACAGGCCGAGAGACACACACACACACACACACACACAGGCCGACAGACACACACACAGGCCGACAGACACACTATTCCCAACCCGCTCTCTGTAACCACATGCAGACACACACATTTCCTCTGACCTTTCAGTAGGCCGCAGAGTAAGTTATTTCACCCAAACACGATAAATGGTTACAAAGTGGAGCCCAGCCACCCAGAACTCTGATCACTGATACCTCCACAGCCACAGAGCAGACACACACACACACATCACCCACAGTTTACAGGCCCAATGGACAGAGTTATGGATTTGTCCATCAACACCAAGGACACAGAGTTAGATTAGTCTCCATTCACATAGCACCAGCACTGTAATCACAGAACGGTCTTTTCCCTCAATACAACTCACTGAAAATGTGATCCAGTAGTCTGTAACAGCTCACTTCCTCCCTGTCATTTCATCCAAGACACCTCAGAGCCTACAGAGGGGTCCTTTCCCTCAAAACACAGACACAGGAATGAGTTTCAATAGTCTGAGACAGCTTCCTTCCCCTCTCACAACCGCTGAAAGGATGCCAGATACCAAAGACATCGCCTGACAACCGTGACAGCCAATGAACTCCGACTTTCACTGAGAGACGACCAATCAAATGCATCTGTGGCAAGGGGGCGGGCCGATGGGCCTCTGAGGAGTGTTGTATGAACAAAAGCTAATTAGCATAACAAGTGCTGCTGGGAAGGTTTGTGTTTGATTAATGGGCTCACCTCGGGAGCTGGATGAGGAGCCACGTAA
>NW_027015575.1:0-11312 GCF_036934945.1 Oncorhynchus masou masou
TGGAAATGGAGAGGCTGTGTGGAGGTATAGCTCAGAGAGAGGAGGACAGATGGAAATGGAGAGGCTGTGTGGAGGTATAGCTCAGAGAGAGGAGGACAGATGGAAATGGAGAGGCTGTGTGGAGGTATAGCTCAGAGAGAGGAGGGGAGATGGAAATGGAGAGGCTGTGTGGAGGTATAGCTCAGAGAGAGGAGGACAGATGGAAATGGAGAGGCTGTGTGGAGGTATAGCTCAGAGAGAGGAGGGGGAGATGGAAATGGAGAGGCTGTGTGGAGGTATAGCTCAGAGAGAGGAGGACAGATGGAAATGGAGAGGCTGTGTGGAGGTATAGCTCAGAGAGAGGAGGACAGATGGAAATGGAGAGGCTGTGTGGAGGTATAGCTCAGAGAGAGAGGAGGACAGATGGAAATGGAGAGGCTGTGTGGAGGTATAGCTCAGAGAGAGGAGGGAGATGGAAATGGAGAGGCTGTGTGGAGGTATAGCTCAGAGAGAGGAGAGATGGAAATGGAGAGCTGTGTGGAGGTATCCAGAGAGAGGAGGACAGATGGAAATGGAGAGGCTGTGTGGAGGTATAGCTCAGAGAGAGGAGGACAGATGGAAATGGAGAGGCTGTGTGGAGGTATAGCTCAGAGAGAGGAGGACAGATGGAAATGGAGAGGCTGTGTGGAGGTATAGCTCAGATGAAAGAGAGGCTGTGGAGGTATAGCTCAGAGAGAGGAGGGGAGATGGAAATGGAGAGGCTGTGTGGAGGTATAGCTCAGAGAGAGGAGGACAGATGGAAATGGAGAGGCTGTGTGGAGGTATAGCTCCAGAGAGGAGGAGGGGAGATGGAAATGGAGAGGCTGTGTGGAGGTATAGCTCAGAGAGAGGAGGACAGATGGAAATGGAGAGGCTGTGTGGAGGTATAGCTCAGAGAGAGGAGGACAGATGGAAATGGGAGGCTGTGTGGAGGTATAGCTCAGAGAGAGGAGGGGAGATGGAAATGGAGAGGCTGTGTGGAGGTATAGCTCAGAGAGAGGAGGGGAGATGGAAATGGAGAGGCTGTGTGGAGGTATAGCTCAGAGAGAGGAGGGGAGATGGAAATGGAGAGGCTGTGTGGAGGTATAGCTCAGAGAGAGGAGGACAGATGGAAATGGAGAGGCTGTGTGGAGGTATAGCTCAGAGAGAGGAGGGGAGATGGAAATGGAGAGGCTGTGTGGAGGTATAGCTCAGAGAGAGGAGGACAGATGGAAATGGAGAGGCTGTGTGGAGGTATAGCTCAGAGAGAGGAGGACAGATGGAAATGGAGAGGCTGTGTGGAGGTATAGCTCAGAGAGAGGAGGACAGATGGAAATGGAGAGGCTGTGTGGAGGTATAGCTCAGAGAGAGGAGGACAGATGGAAATGGAGAGGCTGTGTGGAGGTATAGCTCAGAGAGAGGAGGACAGATGGAAATGGAGAGGCTGTGTGGAGGTATAGCTCAGAGAGAGGAGGACAGATGGAAATGGAGAGGCTGTGTGGAGGTATAGCTCAGAGAGAGGAGGACAGATGGAAATGGAGAGGCTGTGTGGAGGTATAGCTCAGAGAGAGGAGGAGATGGAAATGGAGAGGCTGTGTGGAGGTATAGCTCAGAGAGAGGAGGACAGATGGAAATGGAGAGGCTGTGTGGAGGTATAGCTCAGAGAGAGGAGGACAGATGGAAATGGAGAGGCTGTGTGGAGGTATAGCTCAGAGAGAGGGGAGATGGGGAGATGGAAATGGAGAGAGATGGAAATGGAGAGGTGGGAGGTATAGCTCAGAGAGAGGAGGACAGATGGAAATGGAGAGGCTGTGTGGAGGTATAGCTCAGAGAGGAGGAGATGGAAATGGAGAGGCTGTGTGGAGGTATAGCTCAGAGAGAGGAGGACAGATGGAAATGGAGAGGCTGTGTGGAGGTATAGCTCAGAGAGAGGAGGGAGATGGAAATGGAGAGGCTGTGTGGAGGTATAGCTCAGAGAGAGGAGGAGAGATGGAAATGGAGAGGCTGTGTGGAGGTATAGCTCAGAGAGAGGAGGACAGATGGAAATGGAGAGGCTGTGTGGAGGTATAGCTCAGAGAGAGGAGGGGAGATGGAAATGGAGAGGCTGTGTGGAGGTATAGCTCAGAGAGAGGAGGACAGATGGAAATGGAGAGGCTGTGTGGAGGTATAGCTCAGAGAGGAGGACAGATGGAAATGGAGAGGCTGTGGAAATGAGGTATAGCTCAGAGAGAGGAGGGAGATGGAAATGGAGAGGCTGTGTGGAGGTATAGCTCAGAGAGAGAGGAGAGATGGAAATGGAGAGGCTGTGTGGAGGTATAGCTCAGGGAGAGAGGAGGACAGATGGAAATGGAGAGGCTGTGTGGAGGTATAGCTCAGAGAGAGGAGGGGAGATGGAAATGGAGAGGCTGTGTGGAGGTATAGCTCAGAGAGAGGAGGACAGATGGAAATGGAGAGGCTGTGTGGAGGTATAGCTCAGAGAGAGGATGGGGAGATGGAAATGGAGAGGCTGTGTGGAGGTATAGCTCAGAGAGAGGAGGACAGATGGAAATGGAGAGGCTGTGTGGAGGTATAGCTCAGAGAGAGGAGGACAGATGGAAATGGAGAGGCTGTGTGGAGGTATAGCTCAGAGAGAGGAGGGGAGATGGAAATGGAGAGGCTGTGTGGAGGTATAGCTCAGAGAGAGGAGGACAGATGGAAATGGAGAGGCTGTGTGGAGGTATAGCTCAGAGAGAGGAGGACAGATGGAAATGGAGAGGCTGTGTGGAGGTATAGCTCAGAGAGGAGGACAGATGGAAATGGAGAGGCTGTGTGGAGGTATAGCTCAGAGAGAGGAGGACAGATGGAAATGGAGAGGCTGTGTGGAGGTATAGCTCAGAGAGAGGAGGACAGATGGAAATGGAGAGGCTGTGTGGAGGTATAGCTCAGAGAGAGGAGGACAGATGGAAATGGAGAGGCTGTGTGGAGGTATAGCTCAGAGAGAGGAGGGGAGATGGAAATGGAGAGGCTGTGTGGAGGTATAGCTCAGAGAGAGGAGGACAGATGGAAATGGAGAGGCTGTGTGGAGGTATAGCTCAGAGAGAGGAGGGACAGATGGAAATGGAGAGGCTGTGTGGAGGTATAGCTCAGAGAGAGGAGGGAGATGGAAATGGAGAGGCTGTGTGGAGGTATAGCTCAGAGAGAGGAGGACAGATGGAAATGGAGAGGCTGTGTGGAGGTATAGCTGGAGGACATATGGAAATGGAGAGGCTGTGTGGAGGTATAGCTCAGAGAGAGGAGGAGAGGAAATGGGGAGATGGAAATGGAGAGGCTGTGTGGAGAGGTATAGCTCAGAGAGAGGAGGACAGATGGAAATGGAGAGGCTGTGTGGAGGTATAGCTCAGAGAGAGGAGGACAGATGGAAATGGAGAGGCTGTGTGGAGGTATAGCTCAGAGAGAGGAGGACAGATGGAAATGGAGAGGCTGTGTGGAGGTATAGCTCAGGAGAGAGGAGGACAGATGGAAATGGAGAGGCTGTGTGGAGGTATAGCTCAGAGAGAGAGGAGGACAGATGGAAATGGAGAGGCTGTGTGGAGGTATAGCTCAGAGAGAGGAGGACAGATGGAAATGGAGAGGCTGTGTGGAGGTATAGCTCAGAGAGAGGAGGGGAGATGGAAATGGAGAGGCTGTGTGGAGGTATAGCTCAGAGAGAGGAGGACAGATGGAAATGGAGAGGCTGTGTGGAGGTATAGCTCAGAGAGAGGAGGACAGATGGAAATGGAGAGGCTGTGTGGAGGTATAGCTCAGAGAGAGGGAGAGATGGAAATGGAGAGGCTGTGTGGAGGTATAGCTCAGAGAGAGGAGGACAGATGGAAATGGAGAGGCTGTGTG
Source organism: Oncorhynchus masou masou (assembly GCF_036934945.1). Lineage (NCBI taxonomy): Eukaryota > Metazoa > Chordata > Actinopteri > Salmoniformes > Salmonidae > Oncorhynchus > Oncorhynchus masou. The sequence goes on from NW_027015575.1 coordinate 3,865, forward strand.
GAGGTATAGCTCAGAGAGAGGGAGGGAGATGGAAATGGAGAGGCTGTGTGGAGGTATAGCTCAGAGAGAGGAGGACAGATGGAAATGGAGAGGCTGTGTGGAGGTATAGCTCAGAGAGAGGAGGGGAGATGGAAATGGAGAGGCTGTGTGGAGGTATAGCTCAGAGAGAGGAGGACAGATGGAAATGGAGAGGCTGTGTGGAGGTATAGCTCAGAGAGAGGAGGACAGATGGAAATGGAGAGGCTGTGTGGAGGTATAGCTCAGAGAGAGGAGGGGAGATGGAAATGGAGAGGCTGTGTGGAGGTATAGCTCAGAGAGAGGAGGACAGATGGAAATGGAGAGGCTGTGTGGAGGTATAGCTCAGAGAGAGGAGGACAGATGGAAATGGAGAGGCTGTGTGGAGGTATAGCTCAGAGAGAGGACAGATGGAAATGGAGAGGCTGTGTGGAGGTATAGCTCAGAGAGAGGAGGACAGATGGAAATGGAGAGGCTGTGTGGAGGTATAGCTCAGAGAGAGGAGGGGAGATGGAAATGGAGAGGCTGTGTGGAGGTATAGCTCAGAGAGAGGAGGACAGATGGAAATGGAGAGGCTGTGTGGAGGTATAGCTCAGAGAGAGGAGGACAGATGGAAATGGAGAGGCTGTGTGGAGGTATAGCTCAGAGAGAGGAGGGGAGATGGAAATGGAGAGGCTGTGTGTATAGCTGGAGGATGGAAATAGCTGTGTGGAGGTATAGCTCAGAGAGAGGAGGACAGATGGAAATGGAGAGGCTGTGTGGAGGTATAGCTCAGAGAGAGGAGGAGAGATGGAAATGGAGAGGCTGTGTGGAGGTATAGCTCAGAGAGAGGAGGGGAGATGGAAATGGAGAGGCTGTGTGGAGGTATAGCTCAGAGAGGAGGACAGATGGAAATGGAGAGGCTGTGTGGAGGTATAGCTCAGAGAGAGGAGGACAGATGGAAATGGAGAGGCTGTGTGGAAAGCTGGAGAGGCAGATGGAAATGGAGAGGCTGTGTGGAGGTATAGCTCAGAGAGAGGAGGACAGATGGAAATGGAGAGGCTGTGTGGAGGTATAGCTCAGAGAGAGGAGGACAGATGGAAATGGAGAGGCTGTGTGGAGGTATAGCTCAGAGAGAGGAGGACAGATGGAAATGGAGAGGCTGTGTGGAGGTATAGCTCAGAGAGAGGAGGGGAGATGGAAATGGAGAGGCTGTGTGGAGGTATAGCTCAGAGAGGAGGACAGATGGAAATGGAGAGGCAGAGAGAGAGGAGGACAGATGGAAATGGAGAGGCTGTGTGGAGGTATAGCTCAGAGAGGAGGGAGATGGAAATGGAGAGGCTGTGTGGAGGTATAGCTCAGAGAGAGGAGAGAGGAGGGGAGATGGAAATGGAGAGGCTGTGTGGAGGTATAGCTCAGAGAGAGGAGGACAGATGGAAATGGAGAGGCTGTGTGGAGGTATAGCTCAGAGAGAGGAGGACAGATGGAAATGGAGAGGCTGTGTGGAGGTATAGCTCAGAGAGAGGAGGACAGATGGAAATGGAGAGGCTGTGTGGAGGTATAGCTCAGAGAGAGGAGGGAGATGGAAATGGAGAGGCTGTGTGGAGGTATAGCTCAGAGAGAGGAGGACAGATGGAAATGGAGAGGCTGTGTGGAGGTATAGCTCAGAGAGAGGAGGACAGATGGAAATGGAGAGGCTGTGTGGAGGTATGGAGAGAGGAGATGGGGAGATGTGTGGAAATCAGAGGAGGAGATGGAAATGGAGAGGCTGTGTGGAGGTATAGCTCAGAGGAGGACAGATGGAAATGGAGAGGCTGTGTGGAGGTATAGCTCAGAGAGAGGAGGGGAGATGGAAATGGAGAGGCTGTGTGGAGGTATAGCTCAGAGAGAGGAGGACAGATGGAAATGGAGAGGCTGTGTGGAGGTATAGCTCAGGAGGGGAGAGAGGAGGCTGTGTGGAGGTATAGCTCAGAGAGAGGAGGAGATGGAAATGGAGAGGCTGTGTGGAGGTATAGCTCAGAGAGAGGAGGGGAGATGGAAATGGAGAGGCTGTGTGGAGGTATAGCTCAGAGAGAGGAGGACAGATGGAAATGGAGAGGCTGTGTGGAGGTATAGCTCAGAGAGAGGAGGGGAGATGGAAATGGAGAGGCTGTGTGGAGGTATAGCTCAGAGAGAGGAGGACAGATGGAAATGGAGAGGCTGTGTGGAGGTATAGCTCAGAGAGAGGAGGACAGATGGAAATGGAGAGGCTGTGTGGAGGTATAGCTCAGAGAGAGGAGGGAGATGGAAATGGAGACTGTGGAGGTATATGGAAGATGGAAATGGAGAGGCTGTGTGGAGGTATAGCTCAGAGAGAGGAGGGAGATGGAAATGGAGAGGCTGTGTGGAGGTATAGCTCAGAGAGAGGAGGGGAGATGGAAATGGAGAGGCTGTGTGGAGGTATAGCTCAGAGAGAGGAGGAGATGGAAATGGAGAGGCTGTGTGGAGGTATAGCTCAGAGAGAGGAGGACAGATGGAAATGGAGAGGCTGTGTGGAGGTATAGCTCAGAGAGAGGAGGACAGATGGAAATGGAGAGGCTGTGTGGAGGTATAGCAGAGAGAGGAGGACAGGACAGATGGAAATGGGAGAGGCTGTGTGGAGGTATAGCTCAGAGAGAGGAGGAGAGATGGAAATGGAGAGGCTGTGTGGAGGTATAGCTCAGAGAGAGGAGGACAGATGGAAATGGAGAGGCTGTGTGGAGGTATAGCTCAGAGAGAGGAGGAGAGATGGAAATGGAGAGGCTGTGTGGAGGTATAGCTCAGAGAGAGGAGGGATGGAATTGGGAGAGATGGAAATGGAGAGGCTGTGTGGAGGTATAGCTCAGAGAGAGGAGGGGAGATGGAAATGGAGAGTTTGTGTGGAGGTATAGAGGCTGTGTGGAGAGAGGAGGGGAGATGGAAATGGAGAGGCTGTGTGGAGGTATAGCTCAAGAGAGAGGAGGAGATGTACACACATCGAATCCTCAAAAAAAGATACAGTATGTATTATGTTTGTCAGGAAGGAAGCCCCAGCATAGTGATTATCCTACAGTTGCCCCAAAGAGCATTGTAATGCACCAGCAGGAGCCTAGTGAGGGAGGTATTAGAATGGATCCTCTCCTCTACACCTCCTGTCATTAAAATTACATACCAACCCAGGCTTCATCCATGAATCTCAGGCTCAGACTATAGCCCACTTCAGCTCCTCCTATACATCACCGTACTGTATACTGAGTGTACAGAACATTATTAACACCTGCTATTTCCATGACATAGACTGACCAGGTAAATCCACTTGAAAGCTATGATACCTTATTGATATCACTTTTTAAATCCACTTCAATCAGCATAGATGAAGGGGAGGAGACAGGTTAAAAGATGGATTTTTAGGCCTTGAGACAATTGAGACATGTATTGTGTATGTGTGCCATTCAGAGGATGAATGGGCAAGACAAAAGTTTTAAGTGCCCTTGAACAAGGTATGGTAGTAGGTGTCAGGCACACCGGTTTGTGTCAAGAACTGCAACCCTGCATTTAAAAAAAAAAAATGTATCAAGAATGGTCCACCACCCAAAGGACATCAAGCCAACTTGACACAACTCTGTTAAGCATTGGAGTCAACATAGACCAGCATCCCTGTGGAATGCTTCTGACAAATTGAGGAGTTCTGAGGGCTTTCATGGCTTTTTGTGGCGTGTTTGTTGAGGGCAAGGCTGACCTGGATACTTGGACTTCACAGTCTTACTCTAAGGTTGTATTTAATCATATCAAACATTTATTACAGGAAGTTAGAATTGTTGCCTGCTAGGTATTCATCACTCTCGGTAGTTGCCTGAGCCTCTTTAGGAAAATACATGATATCTAGAAACTAAACAATGAATTGACAAAGGGATGATGTTGTCTTATGCACCTGTACCCCTGCAGCAAGATACAGAACTTCTCATCTACAGAGTTTTTTTGGGGGGTAGGGCCTCTCTAAGCAGACATATGAGCGGTGTTTTGAACACCCGTAGCCCTGCTTCAAGGGAAGGAAGCCTGTAAGCATCTTTCTGATCTCCCATCTCAGAGTCCCACAAGCTGGCAGGTAGCCTTGTGGTAGAGCGTTGGGCCAGTAACTGAAAGGTTGCTAGCTCTAATCCCTGAGCTGACAAGGTAAAAAATCTGTCATTCGGTTCCTAGGCTGTCATTGTAAATAAGAATTTGTTCTTAACTGACTTGCATTCTTTAAATAAAGGTACAATTTAAAAAAAAGCCAAGATCCACCATACATCTTAGGCATTCTATTCCCTGTCTCCATGGTGAGAGAGAGGTCCATTCGCCCCAGCTTCCAGGTGGCTTCTGAAATCTCACTGGGTAAAAACCCTGCAAAGTAAAGTGCATCAGGCAGACTCTATACACTTAAGAGCCATGAGATGGAGAAATGACTGTATTGTACGGAAATGTGAACTGTGCAGGGAGAGAAGGAGAAAAGAGATGAGAGAGTAAGAGAGACATATAAGGGCAGAGGGAGGGATGGAGGGAAAGAGAGTGCAGAAGGAGAAACACTGGGCTGTCACTGCAGGGGCTGCTATAATACAGTCGGAACATATTGAAGGCCACAATACTATATTCCCCTATAAGTTTGTTATTGCTTTTTCTTAATGAAAACATGATGGATGTCCCAATCACCAAAGACCTTTAATCAGCTACTAAATGAAGGGAAGGAGACTGTGTGGCTTTAATACAATATGAATGTGACTCGTTCCTACTTCAGACTTACGGGTTGTGTCCAATGATGTATATAAACCCTGGATTGCTGATGCTATGTATTGGCCATTGAAAGGCTTTGAAGCCACCGGTTGACCATGTTGGCACTCGCCAGTAGGAGCAGTCCTACATAGGAATGAATGGAATTCTACAGTATTTCAATTATGTTTCAAGGGCAAAATTCCAACTATTTAAGTATATATTTTTTGAATTGGGGACAGTAACATCAGTATTTACTGATGTATTTAAAAAATATATATATTTCTTCAAGTTTTTAATGTTTAGCTTACATAATAAAACTTAACATATGCATTGTGTCTACAATAAAAATGTGGCAAAAACTAATGTAGACATTTATAAATGCATTTATGTTACTTCTAAACTATGTTTAACAATGGTGGGGGAGTGCCAAGATGGAGGCAGGGTGGCTTCAACACAACCTACCCTATTAGTCATCTAGTGTAGGCTGTACAGTATATAAATCATTGGATGTGTTCCATAATCTCTTTACTAGACTTCAAGATTAATTTACAGTTAAGTGCATTCATCTAATGATAGCAAGGTGGGACAACCACATATCACAGGCAGAGAAAGTACATTTACCCTAATAACGTAGCTATCAGCAGAGTCAGAGCTGGGGGGGGGGGTCAACTGCAAGTGCTGGTTATGTTTTTTGAGGGGAGGTCGAGGTGAGGAGGAGGATTATTTAAGATGCTGTTTGAAGAGGTATTCCATCATAGACACCTTAATGCAGACTTTGAAATTATACTGTGAGCTAAACATAAAAATTAAATAATACATACAACTATTTTCCTTAAATTATATATATTTTTTGAGAACTAATGTTACTGTCCCACCAAAAACAAAACAAAAAAATACTTAAATGCATGTAATTTGTCCTTGAAACATTTAATTGAAATAGTGTAGAATTCCATTCATTCCTACGGAATACCACTCTTACTAGGGAGTGCCAATACGTGTCACGTTCTGACCTTTGTTCTTTTGTTATGTCTTTGTTTTAGTATGGTCAGGCAGGTGTCATTAGTTGTCTCTGATTGAGAATCATACAGTGCCTTGCGAAAGTATTCGGCTCCCTTGAACTTTGCGACCTTTTGCCACATTTCAGGCTTCAAACATAAAGATATAAAACTGTATTTTTTGTGAAGAATCAACAACAAGTGGGACACAATCATGAAGTGGAACGACATTTATTGGATATTTCAAACTTTTTAACAAATCAAAAACTGAAAAATTGGGCGTGCAAAATTATTCAGCCCCCTTAAGTTAATACTTTGTAGCGCCACCTTTTGCTGCGATTACAGCTGTAAGTCGCTTTGAGTATGTCTCTATCAGTTCTGCACATTGAGAGACTGAATTTTTTTTCCATTCCTCCTTGCAAAACAGCTCGAGCTCAGTGAGGTTGGATGGAAACGCATTTGTGAACAGCAGTTTTCAGTTCTTTCCACCAGATTCTCGATTGGATTCAGGTCTGGACTTTGACTTGGCCATTCTAACACCTGGAAATGTTTATTTCTTGAACCATTCCATTGTAGATTTTTGCTTTATGTTTTGGATCATTGTCTTGTTGGAAGACAAATCTCTGTCCCAGTCTCAGGTCTTTTGCAGACTCCATCAGGTTTTCTTCCAGAATGGTCCTGTATTTGGCTCCATCCATCTTCCCATCAATTTTAACCATCTTCACTGTCCCTGCTGAGGAAAAGCAGGCCCAAACCATGATGCTGCCACCACCATGTTTGACAGTGGGGATGTTGTGTTCAGGTGATGAGCTGTGTTGCTTTTACGCCAAACATAACGTTTTGCATTGTTGCCAAAAAGTTCAATTTTGGTTTCATCCTGACCAGAGCACCTTCTTCAACATGTTTGATGTGTATCCCAGGTGGCTTGTGGCAAACTTTAAACGGCACTTTTTATGGATATCTTTAAGAAATGGCTTTCTTCTTGCCACTTTTCCATAAAGGCCAGATTTGTGCAACTATCGACTGATTGTTGTCCTATGGACAGAGTCTCCCCACCTCAGCTGTAGATCTCTGCAGTTCATCCAGAGTGATCATGGGCCTCTTGGCTGCATCTCTGATCAGTCTTCTCCTTGTATATGAGCTGAAAGTTTAGAGGGACGGCCAGGTCTTGGTAGATTTGCAGTGGTCTGATACTCCTTCCATTTCAATATTATCGCTTGCACAGTGCTCCTTGGGATGTTTAAAGCTTGGGAAATCTTTTTGTATCCAAATCCGGCTTTAAACTTCTTCACAACAGTATCTCGGACCTGCCTGGTGTGTTCCTTGTTCTTCATGATGCTCTCTGCGCTTTTAACGGAGCTCTGAGACTATCACAGTGCAGGTGCATTTATACGGAGACTTGATTACACACAGGTGGATTGTATTTATCATCATTAGTCATTTAGGTCAACATTGGATCATTCAGAGATCCTCACTGAACTTCTGGAGAGAGTTTGCTGCACTGAAAGTAAAGGGGCTGAATAATTTTGCACGCCCAAATTTTTCAGTTTTTGATTTGTTAAAAAAGTTTGAAATATCCAATAAATGTCGTTCCACTTCATGATTGTGTCCCACTTGTTGTTGATTCTTCACAAAAAATACAGTTTTATATCTTTATGTTTGAAGCCTGAAATGTGGCAAAAGGTCGCAAAGTTCAAGGGGCCGAATACTTTC
>NW_027015576.1:0-11311 GCF_036934945.1 Oncorhynchus masou masou
ATCCAATATACTGTAATAGAATATGGATGACAGTCATCCAATATACTGTAATAGAATATGGATGACAGTCATCCAATATACTGTAATAGAATATGAATGAGAGTCATCCAATATACTGTATATAGAATATGGATGACAGTCATCCAATATACTGTAATAGAATATGGATGACAGTCATCCAATATACTGTAATAGAATATGGATGACAGTCATCCAATATACTGTAATAGAATATGGATGACAGTCATCCAATATACTGTAATAGAATATGGATGACAGTCATCCAATATACTGTAATAGAATATGGATGACAGTCATCCAATATACTGTAATAGAATATGGATGACAGTCATCCAATATACTGTAATAGAATATGGATGACAGTCATCCAATATACTTGTAATAGAATATGGATGACAGTCATCCAATATACTGTAATAGAATATGAATGAGAGTCATCCAATATACTGTAATAGAATATGGATGACAGTCATCCAATATACTGTAATAGAATATGGATGACAGTCATCCAATATACTGTAATAGAATATGAATGAGAGTCATCCAATATACTGTAATAGAATATGGATGACAGTCATCCAATATACTGTAATAGAATATGGATGACAGTCATCCAATATACTGTAATAGAATATGGATGACAGTCATCCAATATACTGTAATAGAATATGGATGACAGTCATCCAATATACTGTAATAGAATATGGATGACAGTCATCCAATATACTGTAATAGAATATGGATGACAGTCATCCAATATACTGTAATAGAATATGGATGACAGTCATCCAATATACTGTAATAGAATATGGATGACAGTCATCCAATATACTGTAATAGAATATGGATGACAGTCATCCAATATACTGTAATAGAATATGGATGACAGTCATCCAATATACTGTAATAGAATATGAATGAGAGTCATCCAATATACTGTAATAGAATATGAATGAGAGTCATCCAATATACTGTAATAGAATATGGATGACAGTCATCCAATATACTGTAATAGAATATGGATGACAGTCATCCAATATACTGTAATAGAATATGGATGACAGTCATCCAATATACTGTAATAGAATATGGATGACAGTCATCCAATATACTGTAATAGAATATGGATGACAGTCATCCAATATACTGTAATAGAATATGGATGACAGTCATCCAATATACTGTAATAGAATATGGATGACAGTCATCCAATATACTGTAATAGAATATGGATGACAGTCATCCAATATACTGTAATAGAATATGGATGACAGTCATCCAATATACTGTAATAGAATATGGATGACAGTCATCCAATATACTGTAATAGAATATGGATGACAGTCATCCAATATACTGTAATAGAATATGGATGACAGTCATCCAATATACTGTAATAGAATATGGATGACAGTCATCCAATATACTGTAATAGAATATGGATGACAGTCATCCAATATACTGTAATAGAATATGGATGACAGTCATCCAATATACTGTAATAGAATATGGATGACAGTCATCCAATATACTGTAATAGAATATGGATGACAGTCATCCAATATACTGTAATAGAATATGGATGACAGTCATCCAATATACTGTAATAGAATATGGATGACAGTCATCCAATATACTGTAATAGAATATGGATGACAGTCATCCAATATACTGTAATAGAATATGGATGACAGTCATCCAATATACTGTAATAGAATATGGATGACAGTCATCCAATATACTGTAATAGAATATGGATGACAGTCATCCAATATACTGTAATAGAATATGAATGAGAGTCATCCAATATACTGTAATAGAATATGGATGACAGTCATCCAATATACTGTAATAGAATATGACATTGATGACAGTCATCCAATATACTGTAATAGAATATGGATGACAGTCATCCAATATACTGTAATAGAATATGGATGACAGTCATCCAATATACTGTAATAGAATATGAATGAGAGTCATCAATACTGTAATAGAATATGGATGACAGTCATCAACATACTATGACAGAACCTGGATGACAGTCATCCAATATATTGTAATAGAATATGGATGACAGTCACATCAATATACTGTAATAGAATATGAATGAGAGTCATCAATATATCTGTAATAGAATATGGATGACAGTCATCAGTCATCCAATACTGTAATAGAATATGAATGAAGTCATCAATATACTGTAATAGAATATGAATGAGAGTCATCCAATATACTGTAATAGAATATGAATGAGAGTCATTCAATATACTGTAATAGAATATGGATGACAGTCATCCAATATACTGTAATAGAATATGGATGACAGTCATCAATATACTGTAATAGAATATGAATGAGAGTCATCAATGACAGTCATCTGTAATAGAATATGGATGAATGATGACAGTCATCCAATATACTGTAATAGAATATGGATGACAGTCATCCAATATACTGTATATACTGTAATATGGATGACAGTCATCCTGTATTAGAATATGGATGACAGTCATCATTGCTGTAATAATATGGAATATGGATGACAGTCATCCAATATACTGTAATAGAATATGGATGACAGTCATCAATATACAATGGATACTGTAATAGAATATGGATGACAGTCATCCAATATAGTCATCAATAATAGAATATGGATGAGAGTCATCCAATATACTGTAATAGAATATGAATGAGAGTCATCCAATATACTGTAATAGAATATGGATGACAGTCATCCAATATACTGTAATAGAATATGGATGACAGTCATCAATATGACTGTAATACTGAATAATGGATTTGACAGTCATCCAATATACTGTAATAGAGAATATGGATGACTGTAATAGAATATGGATACTGTAATAGAATATGGATGACAGTCATCCAATATACTGTAATAGAATATGGATGACAGTCATACCAATATACTGTAATAGAATATGGATGACAGTCATCAATATACTGTAATAGAATATGGATGACAGTCATCCAATATACTGTAATAGAATATGGATGACAGTCATCCAATAACTGACAGTCATCAATAGAATATGGATGACAGTCATCAATATACTGTATTAGAATATGGATGACAGTCATCCTGTAATAGAATATGGATCATCCAATACTGTAATAGAATATGGATGACAGTCATCCAATATACTGTAATAGAATATGGATGACAGTCATCAATATACTGTAATAGAATATGGATGACAATCATCCAATATACTGTAATATGTGAATATGGATGACAGTCATCCAATATACTGTAATAGAATATGGATGACAGTCATCCAATATGTAATAGAATATGAATGACAGTCATCCAATATACTGTAATAGAAATATGGATGACGGTCATCAATATACTGTAATAGAATATGGATGACAGTCATCAATATGCTGTAATATAATATGGATGACAGTCATCAATATACTGTAATAGAATATAGAATATGGATGACAGTCATCCATATGGATACTAATAATAGAATATGGATGACAGTCATCAATATACTATGATAATAGAATATGGTAATATAACTGTAATAAGAATATGGATGACAGTCATCAATATACTGAATAATAGTCATCCAATATGGATGACAGTCATCCAATATACTGTAATAGAATATGGATGACAGTCATCCAATATACTGTAATAGAATATGGATGACAGTCATCCAATATACTGTAATAGAATATGGATGACAGTCATCCAATATACTGTAATAGAATATGGATGACAGTCATCCAATATACTGTAATAGAATATGGATGACAGTCATCCAATATACTGTAATAGAATATGGATGACAGTCATCCAATATACTGTAATAGAATATGGATGACAGTCATCCAATATACTGTAATAGAATATGGATGACAGTCATCCAATATACTGTAATAGAATATGGATGACAGTCATCCAATATACTGTAATAGAATATGGATGACAGTCATCCAATATACTGTAATAGAATATGGATGACAGTCATCCAATATACTGTAATAGAATATGGATGACAGTCATCCAATATACTGTAATAGAATATGGATGACAGTCATCCAATATACTGTAATAGAATATGGATGACAGTCATCCAATATACTGTAATAGAATATGGATGACAGTCATCCAATATACTGTAATAGAATATGGATGACAGTCATCCAATATACTGTAATAGAATATGGATGACAGTCATCCAATATACTGTAATAGAATATGGATGACAGTCATCCAATATACTGTAATAGAATATGGATGACAGTCATCCAATATACTGTAATAGAATATGGATGACAGTCATCCAATATACTGTAATAGAATATGGATGACAGTCATCCAATATACTGTAATAGAATATGGATGACAGTCATCCAATATACTGTAATAGAATATGGATGACAGTCATCCAATATACTGTAATAGAATATGGATGACAGTCATCCAATATACTGTAATAGAATATGGATGACAGTCATCCAATATACTGTAATAGAATATGGATGACAGTCATCCAATATACTGTAATAGAATATGGATGACAGTCATCCAATATACTGTAATAGAATATGGATGACAGTCATCCAATATACTGTAATAGAATATGGATGACAGTCATCCAATATACTGTAATAGAATATGGATGACAGTCATCCAATATACTGTAATAGAATATGGATGACAGTCATCCAATATACTGTAATAGAATATGGATGACAGTCATCCAATATACTGTAATAGAATATGGATGACAGTCATCCAATATACTGTAATAGAATATGGATGACAGTCATCCAATATACTGTAATAGAATATGGATGACAGTCATCCAATATACTGTAATAGAATATGGATGACAGTCATCCAATATACTGTAATAGAATATGGATGACAGTCATCCAATATACTGTAATAGAATATGGATGACAGTCATCCAATATACTGTAATAGAATATGGATGACAGTCATCCAATATACTGTAATAGAATATGGATGACAGTCATCCAATATACTGTAATAGAATATGGATGACAGTCATCCAATATACTGTAATAGAATATGGATGACAGTCATCCAATATACTGTAATAGAATATGGATGACAGTCATCCAATATACTGTAATAGAATATGGATGACAGTCATCCAATATACTGTAATAGAATATGGATGACAGTCATCCAATATACTGTAATAGAATATGAATGAGAGTCATCCAATATACTGTAATAGAATATGGATGAGAGTCATCCAATATACTGTAATAGCCATTCTTACATCAGATGATATCTCAAAGTGCTGTACAGAATACTAGCCTGAAACCCCAAACAGCAAGCAATGCAGTTGTAGAAGCATGGTGACAGGAAAAACTACTAGTAAGGCCAGAACCTATGGAAGAAACCAAGAGAGGAACCAGGCTATGAGGGGTGGCCAGTCCTCTTCTGGCTGTGCCGGGTGGAGATTATAACAGAACATGGCCAAGATGTTCAAATGTTCATAAATGACCAGCAGGGTCAAATAATATGTCGCTGTGAACAGGTCCGGGTTCCATAGCCGCTGGCAGAACAGTTGAAACTGGAGTAGCAGAATGGCCAGGTGGACTGGGGACAGCAAGGAGTCATCATGCCAGGCAGTCCTGAGGCATGGTCCTAGGGGCTCAGGTCCTCTGAGAGAGAGAAAGAGGGAAAGAGAGAATTAGAGAGAGCATACTTAAATTCACACAGGACACCGGATAAGACAGGAGAAGTACTCCAGATATAACAGACTGACCCCAGCCCCCCGACACATAAACTACTGCAGCATAAATACTGGAGGCTGAGACAGGAGGGGTCAGGAGACACTGTGGCCACATCCAATGATACCCCCAGACAGGGCCAAACAGGTAGGATATAACCCCACCCACTTTGCCAAAGCACAGCCCCCACACCACTAGGGGGATATCTTCAACCACCAACTTACCATCCTGAGACAAGGCCGAGTATAGCCCACAAAGATCTCCGCCACGGCACAACCCAAGGGGGGGCGCCAACCCAGACAGGAAGATCACGTCAGTGACTCAACCCACCCAAGTGACGCACGGCAGGACCAAATCAGAAAGATAACAAGCTGACAGTAAGTAAAGCACTGCATGTCTCCTCTCTCACACACACCCTCTTTCTCTCTCTCTCTCACACACACACACACACACACACACACTCGCAGTTAATTATCCCTGTTAGTCTATGCTTACATCACTCTCTGAGTCTCTGTCTCTCTGTCTCTCTCTCTCCTGTCTCTGTCTCTCTCTACCTCTGTCTCTGTTTGTAACAATCGTGTTTTGGTTAGCTTATGCCAAAAAAGACGGAACGCTGGCCACAGCTGTCAGGTGTCTGACAGGACAAAAACGGTAAGTGACTTAAACACACAGGACACTGACTCACACTGGGATCAACCTGACCATGCACCGAACTCATCACGTGCCGCGCGCCGTCGGATGAGCATTCGTGCAGTTCATTCCACCTCTCCGAGACAACAAGTGTCACTGGAGACATGTTTAACCGGGACAACAAGACGTAACAGTACTTTACGGGACTATCCGACATTTGGACTCCTGTCGTTGCAGTTTTTTTCTTTCTTTCAGACGGTGGAGACCTGGTCACCACCTCGCTTCTCTCTCTGTGTTCTTTTACCGTTTTATTTGGAGTGCGTTTTGCAAGGACTAGTCTCAAGCCATGCTGTGGAGAGCGGGGCTCGTGTTGTTGCTGTGTTGGGACAGCACCGGGGAGCTACGTCATCAACCCCAGGACTCCCCCGAACGTGAAGACCCGACGAACAAACTGCAGGCAGACTCCGCGTCCGTGAGCACTCGGCAGCAGCGGTCCCCGCCGCCGGTAGAACCCCTAGACTTTGGGTTCGTGCCCTCCGGTGTGTACGACACGCACGCCTACTACAGCCCGGTTGGCTGTCGTTGACCCACATGGTGCACGCGTTCCTTTACGTGGTCAACGGCCTTGCCCGGTAGAGCACACGGCTCGGTGTGTGTGTGTGTGCGCACGCGCATCTTGTCCAACTGCTCTCCTATAAGGCCCTGCAGGCTGAATAGAGTTGAGTCTACATGGCAGATAAAGGAGAATAGCGAAAGCTACACAATAAATACATTTAATAACAAATCAAATCAAATCACATTTATTTGTCATACATAGTTGAATGTTTAATGCAGGTAGCAAGCAGAAGTGTTTATTTTAATTTCACCTTTATTTAACCAGGTAGGCTAGTTGAGGTAGGTCTCATTTGTACGACCTGGCCAAGATAAAAGCATAGCAGTGTGAACAGACAACACAGAGGTACACATAGATGAAGCGATTATTTCATTCAATAACACAGTAGAAAAAGAGTCTTCGCCTTCCTCCTCATGCCTTTTACATTGTGTGCAAGCGCTGAGGAGAAGCAATAATACAATTTGCAGATTAGCGCTGGGTGATAAATGATCAGATGATGTACGAGTTGAGATATTGGTGTGCAAAAGAGCAGAAAAGTAAATAAATAAAAACAGTTTGGGGATGAGGTAGGTAAAATTGGGTTGGCTATTTACCGATTGACTATGTACAGCTGCAGCGATCGGTTAGCTGCTCAGATAGCAGATGTTTGAAGTTGGTGAGGGAGATAAATGCTTGTGCTTCTAGTTCCGACAATGCAGTAATAACCAACTAGTAATCAAACCGAACAATTCCAAAACTACTACCTTATACACACAAGTGTAAAGGGATAAAGGATATGTACATAAAGATATAAATGAGTGATGGTACAGAACGGCATAGGCAAGATGCAGTAGATGGTATAGAGTACAGTAGATAATATACAGTAATGTAGGGTATGTAAACAAAGTGGCATAGTTTAAAGTGGCTAGTGATACATGTATTACATCAAGATGCAGTAGATGATATAGAGTACAGTATAATTTGTAAGTCGCTCTGGATAAGAGCGTCTGCTAAATGACTTAAATGTAAATGTAATGTATATACATATGAGATGAATAAAGTAAATCAATACATGTCTTGTCTAATTATGAAATATACTGTTAGTTAATTAAGAAATATACAGTTAGTTAATTAAGATAATATACAGGTAGTTAATTAATTAAGATAATATACAGGTAGTTAATTAAGATAATGTACAGGTAGTTAATTAAGATAATATACAGGTAGTTAATTAAGATAATATACAGGTAGTTAATTAATTAAGATAATATACAGGTAGTTAATTCTGAAATATATTGTTAGGTAATTATGAAAGATAAGGTTACTTAATTATCAGTATATTTCTTGATTAACTAACATCTAACTTTCTTAATTAACTAGCAGTATATTTATATATTTATTGCCTTGTCATTTTCTGAAATAACAATGCAAAAATATTACAACAATATAAATATTATGCTCCTTTATTAATCAAGAAAGATAGATCTGAGTTCGTCAAGACAGATGGATATGTTAATTAGTCAAGAAAGATAGATCTGAGTTAGTCAAGACAGATGGGTGTGTTAGTTAGTCAAGACAGATGGGTGTGTTAATTAGTCAAGACAGATAGATCTGAGTTAGTCAAGACAGATGGGTGTGTTACTTAGTCAAGACAAGATGGATGTAGTTAATTAAGTCAAGACAGATGTGTTAATTAGTCAAGACAGATGGATGTGTTAGTTAGTCAAGACAGATGGGTGTGTTAATTAATCAAGACAGATGGATGTGTTAGTTAGTCAAGACAAATGGATGTGTTAATTAATCAAGACAGATGTGTTAATTAATCAAGACAGATGTGTTAATTAATCAAGACAGATGGATGTGTTAATTAGTCAAGACAGATGTGTTAATTAATCAAGACAGATGTGTTAATTAATCAAACAGATGGGTGTGTTAATTAGTCAAGACAGATGTGTTAATTAGTCAAGACAGATGGATGTGTTAATTAATCAAGACAGATGGATGTGTTAGTTAATCAAGACAGATGTGTTAATTAGTCAAGACAGATGGATGTGTTAATTAATCAAGACAGATGGGTGTGTTAATTAATCAAGACAGATGTGTTAATTAGTCAAGACAGATAGATCTGAGTTAGTCAAGACAGATGGGTGTGTTAGTTAGTCAAGACAGATGGGTGTGTTAATTAGTCAAGACAGATGTGTTAATTAGTCAAGACAGATGGATGTGTTAGTTAGTCAAGACAGATGGATGTGTTAGTTAGTCAAGACAAATGGATGTGTTAATTAATCAAGACAGATGGATGTGTTAATTAGTCAAGACAGATGGATGTGTTAATTAATCAAGACAGATGATGTGTTAATTAGTCAAGACAGATGGATGTGTTAATTAATCAAGACAGATGGATGTGTTAGTTAATCAAGACAGATGGGTGTGTTAATTAATCAAGACAGATGTGTTAATTAGTCAAGACAGATAGATCTGAGTTAGTCAAGACAGATGGGTGTGTTAGTTAGTCAAGACAGATGGGTGTGTTAATTAGTCAAGACAGATGTGTTAATTAGTCAAGACAGATGGATGTGTTAGTTAGTCAAGACAGATGGATGTGTTAGTTAGTCAAGACAGATGGATGTGTTAATTAATCAAGACAGATGTGTTAATTAATCAAGACAGATGGATGTGTTAGTTAGTCAAGACAGATGGATGTGTTAATTAATCAAGACAGATGTGTTAATTAATCAAGACAGATGGATGTGTTAGTTAGTCAAGACAGATGGATGTGTTAATTAATCAAGACAGATGTGTTAATTAATCAAGACAGATGGATGTGTTAATTAGTCAAGACAGATGGATGTGTTAATTAATCAAGACAGATGTGTTAATTAATCAAGACAGATGGATGTGTTAGT
Organism: Oncorhynchus masou masou; assembly: GCF_036934945.1. Classification (NCBI taxonomy): domain Eukaryota; kingdom Metazoa; phylum Chordata; class Actinopteri; order Salmoniformes; family Salmonidae; genus Oncorhynchus; species Oncorhynchus masou. Next base: position 9,904 of record NW_027015576.1, read on the forward strand.
TAGTCAAGACAGATGGATGTGTTAATTAATCAAGACAGATGGGTGTGTTAATTAGTCAAGACAGATGTGTTAATTAGTCAAGACAGATGGATGTGTTAGTTAATCAAGACAGATGTGTTAATTAATCAAGACAGATGGATGTGTTAGTTAGTCAGGACAGATGGATGTGTTAGTTAGTCAAGACAAATGGATGTGTTAATTAATCAAGACAGATGATGTGTTAATTAGTCAAGACAGATGTGTTAATTAGTCAAGACAGATGTGTTAATTAATCAAGACAGATGGATGTGTTAGTTAGTCAGGACAGATGGATGTGTTAGTTAGTCAAGACAAATGGATGTGTTAGTTAGTCAGGACAGATGGATGTGTTAGTTAGTCAAGACAAATGGATGTGTTAATTAATCAAGACAGATGATGTGTTAATTAGTCAAGACAGATGGATGTGTTAATTAATCAAGACAGATGGATGTGTTAGTTAATCAAGACAGATGTGTTAATTAGTCAAGACAGATGGATGTGTTAATTAATCAAGACAGATGATGTGTTAATTAGTCAAGACAGATGGATGTGTTAATTAATCAAGACAGATGGATGTGTTAGTTAATCAAGACAATTAGGTGTGTTAATTAGTAAGACAGATGTGTTAATTAGTCAAGGCGAAGATAGATGTGTTAATTAGTCAAGACAAGATGGATGCTGTTGGTGCGTCAAGACAGATGGATGTGTTAGTTAGTCAAGACAGATGGATGTGTTAATTAATCAAGACAGATGTGTTAATTAGTCAAGACAGATGGGTGTGTTAATTAGTCAAGACAGATGGATGTGTTAATTAATCAAGACAGATGGATGTGTTAGTTAATCAAGACAGATGGGTGTGTTAATTAATCAAGACAGATGTGTTAATTAGTCAAGACAGATGGATGTGTTAGTTAGTCAAGACAGATGGATGTGTTAATTAATCAAGACAGATGGATGTGTTAATTAGTCTAGACAGATGGGTGTGTTAATTAGTCAAGACAGATGGGTGTGTTAATTAATCAAGACAGATGTGTTAGTTAGTCAAGACAGATGGGTGTGTTAATTAATCAAGACAGATGTGTTAATTAGTCAAGACAGATGTGTTAATTAATCAAGACAGATGTGTTAGTTAGTCAAGACAGATGGGTGTGTTAATTAATCAAGACAGATGTGTTAATTAATCAAGACAGATGGGTGTGTTAATTAGTCAAGACAGATGGATGTGTTAATTAGTCAAGACAGATGGGTGTGTTAATTAATCAAGACAGATGGGTGTGTTAATTAGTCAAGACAGATGGATGTGTTAATTAGTCAAGACAGATGGGTGTGTTAATTAATCAAGACAGATGTGTTAAGTTCAGAAGTCTGATGGATGGGTCATGGAGGGTTG
>NW_027015577.1:0-11309 GCF_036934945.1 Oncorhynchus masou masou
AAGGTTCAACATCTATAAGGAGATAGACAGTATAACGACCACACGCTACAGTGTCGGTGGTCTCAGCCCGTACTCCCACTATGACTTCCGGGTGGCGGCGGTCAACACCATTGGCAGAGGTCCAGCCAGCGACTCCTGTGGAGGCCAGAACAGCAGAACAGGCCCCGTCGTCACCCCCACGACAGGTACTGAAGATGCTGATCAATCATTTTCATCGCTCATTCATCTGTATTCATTAATCAGCTGTCATAACAGCAGCCGAACAGGCTGTCGTATCACACTACAACAGGTTAGAGGAGGTTGATCTATCATAACAACAGTAGAATAGTCCTCCTCTCTAACCCCCATGACAGGTTAGTAGATCAGTCCTCTCCTAACCCCCATGACAGGTTAGTAGAGGTTAGTAGATCAGTCCTCTCTCTAACCCCATGACAGGTTAGTAAGAGGGTTGATAGATCAGTCCTCTCCCTAACCCCCATGACAGGTTAGTAGAGGTTAGTAGATCAGTCCCCTCCTAACCCTGACAGGTTAGTAGATCAGTCCTCTCCCTAACCCCCATGACAGGTTAGTAGAGGTTAGTAGATCAGTCCCTCTCCCTAACCCCCATGACAGGTTAGTAGAGGTTAGTAGATCAGTCCTCTCCCTAACCCCTATGACAGGTTAGTAGAGGTTAGTAGATCAGTCCTCTCCCTAACCCCATGACAGGTTAGACAGGTTAGTAGATCAGTCACTCTCCTAACCCCCATGACAGGTTAGTAGAGGTTATTAGATCAGTCCTCTCCCTAACCCCCATGACAGGTTAGTAGATCAGTCCTCTCCTAACCCCCATGACAGGTTAGTAGAGGTTAGTAGATCAGTCCTCTCCCTAACCCCCATGACAGGTTAGTAGAGGTTAGTAGATCAGTCCTCTCCGACTAACCCCCATGACAGGTTAGTAGAGGTTAGTAGATCAGTCCTCTCCCTAACCCCCATGACAGGTTAGTAGAGGTTAGCAGATCAGTCCTCTCCCTAACCCCCATGACAGGTTAGTAGAGGTTAGTAGATCAGTCCTCTCCCTAACCCCCATGACAGGTTAGTAGATCAGTCCTCTCCCTAACCCACATGACAGGTTAGTAGAGGTTAGTAGATCAGTCCCTCTCTCTAACCCCCATGACAGGTTAGTAGATCAGTCCTCTCCCTAACCCCTATGACAGGTTAGTAGAGGTTAGTAGATCAGTCCTCTCCCTAACCCCCATGACAGGTTAGTAGAGGTTAGTAGATCAGACCTCTCCCTAACCCCCATGACAGGTTAGTAGAGGTTAGTAGATCAGTCCTCTCCCTAACCCCCATGACAGGTTAGTAGAGGTTAGTAGATCAGTCCTCTCCCTAACCCCCATGACAGGTTAGTAGATCAGTCCTCTCCCTAACCCCCATGACAGGTTAGTAGAGGTTAGTAGATCAGTCCTCTCCCTAACCCCCATGACAGGTTAGTAGAGGTTAGTAGATCAGTCCCCTCTCCTAACCCCTATGACAGGTTAGTAGAGGTTAGTAGATCAGTCCTCTCCTAACCCCCATGACAGGTTAGTAGAGGTTAGTAGATCAGTCCCCCCTAACCCCATGACAGGTTAGTAGAGGTTAGTAGATCAGTCCCTCTCCCAACCCCTATGACAGGTTAGTAGAGGTTAGTAGATCAGTCCTCTCCCCTAACCCCCATGACAGGTTAGTAGAGGTTAGTAGATCAGTCCTCTCCCTAACCCCCATGACAGGTTAGTAGAGGTTAGTAGATCAGTCCTCTCTCTAACCCCCATGACAGACAGGTTAGTAGAGGTTAGTAGATCAGTCCTCTCCCTAACCCACATGACAGGTTAGTAGATCAGTCCTCTCCCTAACCCCCATGACAGGTTAGTAGAGGTTAGTAGATCAGTCCTCTCCCTAACCCCCATGACAGGTTAGTAGAGGTTAGTATATCAGTCCTCTCTCTAACCCCCATGACAGGTTAGTAGATCAGTCCTCTCTCTAACCCCCATGACAGGTTAGTAGAGGTTAGTAGATCAGTCCTCTCCCTAACCCCCATGACAGGTTAGTAGAGGTTAGTAGATCAGTCCTCTCCCTACCCCCCATGACAGGTTAGTAGATCAGTCCTCTCCCTAACCCCATGACAGGTTAGTAGAGGTTAGTAGATCAGTCCTCTCCCTAACCCCCATGACAGGTTAGTAGATCAGTCCTCTCCTAACCCCATGACAGGTTAGTAGATCAGTCCTCTCTAACCCCCATGACAGGTTAGTAGATCAGTCCTCTCTCTAACCCCCATGACAGGTTAGTAGAGGTTAGTAGATCAGTCCTCTCCCTAACCCACATGACAGGTTAGTAGATCAGTCCTCTCCCTAACCCCCATGACAGGTTAGTAGAGGTTAGTAGATCAGTCCTCTCCCTAACCCCCATGACAGGTTAGTAGAGGTTAGTAGATCAGTCCTCTCCCTAACCCCTATGACAGGTTAGTAGAGGTTAGTAGATCAGTCCTCTCCTAACCCCCATGACAGGTTAGTAGAGGTTAGTAGATCAGTCCTCTCCTAACCCCCATGACAGGTTAGTAGAGGTTAGTAGATCAGTCCTCTCCTAACCCCCATGACAGGTTAGTAGATCAGTCCTCTCCCTAACCCCCATGACAGGTTAGTAGAGGTTAGTAGATCAGTCCCCTCTCCCTAACCCCCATGACAGGTTAGTAGAGGTTAGTAGATCAGTCCTCTCCCCTAACCCCCATGACAGGTTAGTAGATCAGTCCTCTCTCTAACCCCCATGACAGGTTAGTAGAGGTTAGTAGATCAGTCCTCTCCCTAACCCCCATGACAGGTTAGTAGAGGTTAGTAGATCAGTCCTCTCCCTAACCCCCATGACAGGGTTAGTAGAGGTTAGTAGATCAGTCCTCTCCCTAACCCCCATGACAGGTTAGTAGATCAGTCCCTCCTAACCCACATGACAGGTTAGTAGAGGTTAGTAGATCTGTCTCTCTCTAACCCCCATGACAGGTTAGTAGATCAGTCCTCCCCTAACCCCCTATGACAGGTTAGTAGAGGTTAGTAGATCAGTCCTCTCCCTAACCCCATGACAGGTTAGTAGAGGTTAGTAGATCAGTCCTCTCCCTAACCCCATGACAGGTTAGTAGAGGTTAGTAGATCAGTCCTCTCCCTAACCCCCATGACAGGTTAGTAGAGGTTAGTAGATCAGTCCTCTCCCTAACCCCCATGACAGGTTAGTAGATCAGTCCTCTCCCTAACCCCCATGACAGGTTAGTAGAGGTTAGTAGATCAGTCCTCTCCCTAACCCCCATGACAGGTTAGTAGAGGTTAGTAGATCAGTCCTCTCTCTAACCCCTATGACAGGTTAGTAGAGGTTAGTAGATCAGTCCTCTCCCTAACCCCCATGACAGGTTAGTAGAGGTTAGTAGATCAGTCCTCTCCCTAACCCCCATGACAGGTTAGTAGAGGTTAGTAGATCAGTCCTCTCCTAACCCCTATGACAGGTTAGTAGAGGTTAGTAGATCAGTCCCTCCCTAACCCCCATGACAGGTTAGTAGAGGTTAGTAGATCAGTCCTCTCCCTAACCCCCATGACAGGTTAGTAGAGGTTAGTAGATCAGTCCTCTCTCTAACCCCCATGACAGGTTAGTAGAGGTTAGTAGATCAGTCCTCTCCCTAACCCACATGACAGGTTAGTAGATCAGTCCTCTCCTAACCCCATGACAGGTTAGTAGAGGTTAGTAGATCAGTCCTCTCCCTAACCCCCATGACAGGTTAGTAGAGGTTAGTATATCAGTCCTCTCCCTAACCCCCATGACAGGTTAGTAGATCAGTCCTCTCCCTAACCCCCATGACAGGTTAGTAGAGGTTAGTAGATCAGTCCTCTCCCTAACCCCCATGACAGGTTAGTAGAGGTTAGTAGATCAGTCCTCTCCCTAACCCCCATGACAGGTTAGTAGATCAGTCCTCTCTCTAACCCCTATGACAGGTTAGTAGAGGTTAGTAGATCAGTCCTCTCCCTAACCCCCATGACAGGTTAGTAGAGGTTAGTAGATCAGTCCTCTCCCTAACCCCCATGACAGGTTAGTAGAGGTTAGTAGATCAGTCCTCTCCCTAACCCCCATGACAGGTTAGTAGATCAGTCCTCTCCCTAACCCACATGACAGGTTAGTAGAGGTTAGTAGATCTGTCCTCTCTCTAACCCCCATGACAGGTTAGTAGATCAGTCCTCTCCCTAACCCCTATGACAGGTTAGTAGAGGTTAGTAGATCAGTCCTCTCCCTAACCCCCATGACAGGTTAGTAGAGGTTAGTAGATCAGTCCTCTCCCTAACCCCCATGACAGGTTAGTAGAGGTTAGTAGATCAGTCCTCTCCCTAACCCCCATGACATGTTAGTAGAGGTTAGTAGATCAGTCCTCTCCTAACCCCCATGACAGGTTAGTAGATCAGTCCTCTCCCTTAACCCCCATGACAGGTTAGTAGAGGTTAGTAGATCAGTCCCTCTCCTAACCCCCATGACAGGTTAGTAGAGGTTAGTAGATCAGTCCTCTCTCTAACCCCTATGACAGGTTAGTAGAGGTTAGTAGATCAGTCCTCTCCCTAACCCCATGACAGGTTAGTAGAGGTTAGTAGATCAGTCCTCTCCCTAACCCCCATGACAGGTTAGTAGAGGTTAGTAGATCAGTCCTCTCCCTAACCCCTATGACAGGTTAGTAGAGGTTAGTAGATCAGTCCTCTCCCTAACCCCCATGACAGGTTAGTAGAGGTTAGTAGATCAGTCCTCTCCCTAACCCCCATGACAGGTTAGTAGAGGTTAGTAGATCAGTCCTCTCTCTAACCCCCATGACAGGTTAGTAGAGGTTAGTAGATCAGTCCTCTCCCTAACCCACATGACAGGTTAGTAGATCAGTCCTCTCCCTAACCCCCATGACAGGTTAGTAGAGGTTAGTAGATCAGTCCTCTCCCTAACCCCCATGACAGGTTAGTAGAGGTTAGTATATCAGTCCTCTCTCTAACCCCCATGACAGGTTAGTAGATCAGTCCTCTCCCTAACCCCCATGACAGGTTAGTAGAGGTTAGTAGATCAGTCCTCTCCCTAACCCCCATGACAGGTTAGTAGAGGTTAGTAGATCAGTCCTCTCCCTACCCCCCATGACAGGTTAGTAGATCAGTCCTCTCCCTAACCCCCATGACAGGTTAGTAGAGGTTAGTAGATCAGTCCTCTCCCTAACCCCCATGACAGGTTAGTAGATCAGTCCTCTCCCTAACCCCCATGACAGGTTAGTAGATCAGTCCTCTCTCTAACCCCCATGACAGGTTAGTAGATCAGTCCTCTCTCTAACCCCCATGACAGGTTAGTAGAGGTTAGTAGATCAGTCCTCTCCCTAACCCACATGACAGGTTAGTAGATCAGTCCTCTCCCTAACCCCCATGACAGGTTAGTAGAGGTTAGTAGATCAGTCCTCTCCCTAACCCCTATGACAGGTTAGTAGAGGTTAGTATATCAGTCCTCTCTCTAACCCCCATGACAGGTTAGTAGAACAGTCCTCTCTCTAACCCCCATGACAGGTTAGTAGAGGTTAGTAGATCAGTCCTCTCCCTAACCCCCATGACAGGTTAGTAGAGGTTAGTAGATCAGTCCTCTCCCTAACCCCCATGACAGGTTAGTAGAGGTTAGTAGATCAGTCCTCTCCCTAACCCCCATGACAGGTTAGTAGATTAGTAGGTCCTCTCCCTAACCCCCATGACAGGTTAGTAGAGGTTAGTAGATCAGTCCTCTCCCTAACCCCATGACAGGTTAGTAGAGGTTAGTAGATCAGTCCTCTCCCTAACCCCCATGACAGGTTAGTAGAGGTTAGTAGATCAGTCCTCTCTAACCCCCATGACAGGTTAGTAGAGGTTAGTAGATCAGTCCTCTCTCTAACCCCCATGACAGGTTAGTAGATCAGTCCTCTCTCTAACCCCCATGACAGGTTAGTAGATCAGTCCTCTCTCTAACCCCCATGACAGGTTAGTAGATCAGTCCTCTCCCTAACCCCATGACAGGTTAGACAGGTTAGTAGATCAGTCCTCTCTCTAACCCCCATGACAGGTTAGTAGATCAGTCCTCTCCCTAACCCCCATGACAGGTTAGTAGATCAGTCCCTCTCTCTAACCCCCATGACAGGTTAGTAGATCAGTCCTCTCTAACCCCCATGACAGGTTAGTAGATCAGTCCTCTCCCCTAACCCCCATGACAGGTTAGTAGAGGTTAGTAGATCAGTCCTCTCCCTAACCCCCATGACAGGTTAGTAGAGGTTAGTAGATCAGTCCTCTCCCTAACCCCCATGACAGGTTAGTAGAGGTTAGTAGATCAGTCCCTCCTAACCCACATGACAGGTTAGTAGAGGTTAGTAGATCAGTCCTCTCTCTAACCCCCATGACAGGTTAGTAGAGGTAGGTAGATCAGTCCTCTTCCTAACCCCCATGACAGGTTAGTAGAGGTTAGTAGATCAGTCCTCTCCCTAACCCACATGACAGGTTAGTAGAGGTTAGTAGATCAGTCCTCTCCCTAACCCACATGACAGGTTAGTAGAGGTTAGTAGATCAGTCCTCTCCCTAACCCCCATGACAGGTTAGTAGAGGTTAGTAGATCAGTCCTCTCCCTAACCCCATGACAGGTTAGTAGAGGTTAGTAGATCAGTCCTCTCCCTAACCCCCATGACAGGTTAGTAGAGGTTAGTAGATCAGTCCTCTCTCTAACCCCCCATGACAGGTTAGTAGAGGTTAGTAGATCAGTCCTCTTCCTAACCCCCATGACAGGTTAGTAGAGGTTAGTAGATCAGTCCTCTCCCTAACCCCCATGACAGGTTAGTAGAGGTTAGTAGATCTGTCCCTCTCCCTAACCCCCATGACAGGTTAGTAGAGGTTAGTAGATCAGTCCTCTCCCTAACCCCCATGACAGGTTAGTAGAGGTTAGTAGATCAGTCCTCTCCCTAACCCCCATGACAGGTTAGTAGAGGTTAGTAGATCAGTCCTCCTAACCCCATGACAGGTTAGTAGAGGTTAGTAGATCAGTCCCTCTCTCTAACCCCATGACAGGTTAGTAGATCAGTCCTCTCCCTAACCCCCCATGACAGGTTAGTAGAGGTTAGTAGATCAGTCCTCTCCTAACCCCCATGACAGGTTAGTAGAGGTTAGTAGATCAGTCCTCTCCCTAACCCCCATGACAGGTTAGTAGAGGTTAGTAGATCAGTCCTCTCCCTAACCCCCATGACAGGTTAGTAGAGGTTAGTAGAACAGTCCTCTCCCTAACCCCAATGACAGGTTAGAAGTAGAGGTTAGTAGATCAGTCCTCTCTAACCCCCATGACAGGTTAGTAGAGGTTAGTAGATCAGTCCTCTCCTAACCCCCATGACAGGTTAGTAGGTTAGTAGATCAGTCCTCTCCTCCCCATGACAGGTTGGGTAGAGGTTAGTAGATCAGTCCTCTCCCCTAACCCCCATGACAGGTTATAGATCAGTCCTCTCCCTAACCCCCATGACAGGTTAGTAGAGTTAGTAGATCAGTCCTCTCCCTAACCCCCATGACAGGTCAGGACATGTTGTTTCCTGGTTCATAATGTGTCTGCTATCTTCATGTTGTTTCCTGGTTCATAATGTGTCTGCTATCTCTCTATGTTGTTTCCTGGTTCATAATGTGTCTGCTATCTTCATGTTGTTTCCTGGTTCATAATGTGTCTGCTATCTTCTTCATGTTGTTTCCTGGGTCTATAATGTGTCTGCTATCTTCATGTTGTTTCCTGGTTCATAATAGTCTGTTTCCTGGTTCATAATGTGTCTGCTATCTTCATGTTGTTTCCTGGTTCATAATATGTCTGTTTCCTGGTTCATAATGTGTCTGCTATCTTCATGTTGTTTCCTGGTTCATAATGTGTCTGTTTCCTGGTTCATAATGTGTCTGCTATCTTCATGTTGTTTCCTGGTTCATAATGTGTCTGCTATCTTCATGTTGTTTCCTGGTTCATAATGTGTCTGCTATCTTCATGTTGTTTCCTGGTTCATAATGTGTCTGCTATCTTCATGTTGTTTCCTGGTTCATAATGTGTCTGCTATCTTCATGTTGTTTCCTGGTTCATAATGTGTCTGCTATCTTCATGTTTTTATAGCATGTTTTCCTTCCCATTCAACACTTTAGATAAAAAGTGTTGTCCTTGTCTCTTTTTGAATGTCAGGGTTATTTTAGGGAGCTTTTCCAGCACTGCGGAAAAGTCTTGAGGTCGTTTGCTTTGTGTTTTGCAAGTGAATCTTTTTAAATAAAGTTTGATTTGACTTGTTGCACACACACACACACACACACACAGAGAGAGAGAGACATCCTAAACAGAAGAGTGGTATTGGAGTTGAATAATCTCGCGATCACTGTGGAATTCTGTTTTGCTTGTTTGTCATTGGTCCAGGTCAGAGGTCGTATGCTGAGTACCACCACAGCTATAATCCACTGGGATGGACCTGAGGAGGCTAACGGGCAGGTGGTGGGATACAGAGTCTACTATACAGACGACAACACACTGCAAGTCAACCAGGTAAGTGGGTGTGTGTGTATGTGAGTGGAGGTGGGGGGTGTAGGTTCTGTGTGTGTGTCCATATCTACTCTATTTACCCCTTCCTCTCCTCTCTATGCCTCTCTCTCCACCCTCCTCCTCTTGCTCTCTCTCCACCCTCCTCCTCTCGCTCTCCACCCTCCTCCTCTCTCTCTACCCTCCTCCTCTTGCTCTCTCTTTCCACCTCTCCACCCTCCTCCCTCCTACCCTCTTCCTCTCCTCTCTCCACCCTCCTTCCCTCTCTCTTGCTCTCCCCTCTCTCCACCTCCTCTCTCTCTCTCTCTCTCTCTCTCTCCACCCTCCTCCCCCTCACTCACTCATCTCTCTTTCCACCCTCCTCTCTCTCTCTCCACCCTCCCCTCCTCTCTCTCTCTCTCTCCACTCCACCCTCCTCTCCTCCTCCACCCCCCCCCCCTCCAGTGGGAGAAGCTGATGGTTCGTGGTGTGAACTTCATCACCATCCAGAGTCTGACCCCTAATAAGACCTATTACATCAGAGTCCTGGCCTTCACCTCTGTAGGAGACGGACCTCTCTCCCAGGACCTGCAGATCATAGCCAAGACTGGAGGTACAGGGGGCCTGGTGTGTGTCCGGGTTGGAGGGGGCAATGAAGGGGGGGAGGGGGTGTGATATCTGATGCAGTCAATGAAGTAGCCAGCTACGTAAGGGTTAGTTGATAGTCCTTCACTCTACAGGGTTTCTGACATACTGTAGTCCTTCACTCTACAGGGTTTCTGACATACTGTAGTCCTTCACTCTACAGGGTTTCTGACATACTGTAGTCCTTCACTCTACAGGGTTCCTGACATATTGTAGTCCTTCACTCTACAGGGTTCCTGACATACTGTAGTCCTTCACTCTACAGGGTTTCTGACATACTGTAGTCCTTCACTCTACAGGGTTTCTGACATAGTCCTTCACTCTACAGGGTTCCTGACATACTGTAGTCCTTCACTCTACAGGGTTCCTGACATACTGTAGTCCTTCACTCTACAGGGTTTCTGACATACTGTAGTCCTTCACTCTACAGGGTTTCTGACATACTGTAGTCCTTCACTCTACAGGGTTTCTGACATACTGTAGTCCTTCACTCTACAGGGTTCCTGACATACTGTAGTCCTTCACTCTACAGGGTTCCTGACATACTGTAGTCCTTCACTCTACAGGGTTTCTGACATACTGTAGTCCTTCACTCTACAGGGTTCCTGACATAGTCCTTCACTCTACAGGGTTTCTGACATACTGTAGTCCTTCACTCTACAGGGTTCCTGACATACTGTAGTCCTTCACTCTACAGGGTTTCTGACATACTGTAGTCCTTCACTCTACAGGGTTTCTGACATACTGTAGTCCTTCACTCTACAGGGTTTCCTGACATACTGTAGTCCTTCACTTACAGGGTTCCTGACATACTGTAGTCCTTCACTCTACAGGGTTTCTGACATACTGTAGTCCTTCACTCTACAGGGTTCCTGACATACTGTAGTCCTTCACTCTACAGGGTTCTGACATACTGTAGTCCTTCACTCTACAGGGTTCCTGACATACTGTAGTCCTTCACTCTACAGGGTTTCCTGACATACTGTAGTCCTTCACTCTACAGGGTTCCTGACATACTGTAGTCCTTCACTCTACAGGGTTTCTGACATACTGTAGTCCTTCACTCTACAGGGTTCCTGACATACTGTAGTCCTTCACTCTACAGGGTTCCTGACATACTGTAGTCCTTCACTCTACAGGGTTCCTGACATACTCTACAGGGTCCTGACATACTCAGGCCTTCACTCTACAGGGTTCCTGACATACTGTAGTCCTTCACTCTACAGGGTTTCCTTGACATACTGGGTCCTTCAGGGTTCCTGACATACTGTAGTCCTTACTTCCTCTACAGGGTTCCTGACATACTGTAGTCCTTCACTCTACAGGGTTCCTGACATACTGTAGTCCTTCACTCTACAGGGTTTCTGACATACAGTCCTTCACTCTACAGGGTTTCTGACATAGTCCTTCACTCTACAGGGTTTCTGACATACTGTAGTCCTTCACTCTACAGGGTTCCTGGCATACTGTAATTATTTGCACAGGGTTCCTGACATACTGTAGTCCTTCACTCTACAGGGTTTCTGACATCTGACATACTGTAGTCCTTCACTCTACAGGGTTCCTGACATACTGTAGTCCTTCACTCTACAGGGTTCCTGACATACTGTAGTCCTTCACTCTACAGGGTTCCTGACATACTGTAGTCCTTCACTCTACAGGTTTCTGACATACTGTAGTCCTTCACTCTACAGGGTTCTGACATACTGTAGTCCTTCACTCTACAGTAGGATTCTGACATACTGTAGTCCTTCACTCTACAGGGTTTCTGACATACTGTAGTCCTTCACTCTACAGGTTTCCTGACATACTGTAGTCCCTTCACTCCAGGGTCCTTCACTCTACAGGGTTACTGACCATAGTCCTTCACTCTACAGGGTTTCTGACATATCATAGTCCTTCACTCTACAGGGTTTCTGACATACATGTATCCTTCCTCTACAGGGTTTCTGACATACTGTAATTATTACTCTACAGTCCTTGATCCTTCCACTCAGGGTCCTGACATACTGTAGTCCTTCACTCTACAGGGTTTCTGACACATACTCCGTAGTTCCTTCATACTCCTACAGGGTTTCTGACATACTGTAGTCCTTCACTCTACAGGGTTCCTGACATACTGTAGTCCTTCA
>NW_027015578.1:0-11309 GCF_036934945.1 Oncorhynchus masou masou
GCCTTCTAACTCTTATTGAGTGTCTGCGTGCTCTACAGAGGCCTTCTAACTCTTATTGAGTGTCTGCGTGCTCTACAGAGGCCTTCTAACTCTTATTGAGTGTCTGCGTGCTCTACAGAGGCCTTCTAACTCTTACTGAGTGTCTGCGTGCTCTACAGAGGCCTTCTAACTCTTATTGAGTGTCTGTGTGCTCTACAGAGGCCTTCTAACTCTTATTGAGTGTCTGCGTGCTCTACAGAGGCCTTCTAACTCTTATTGATTGTCTGCGTGCTCTAAAGAGGCCTTCTAACTCTTATTGAGTGTCTGCGTGCTCTACAGAAGCCTTCTAACTCTTACTGAGTGTCTGCGTGCTCTACAGAGGCCTTCTAACTCTTACTGAGTGTCTGCGTGCTCTACAGAGGCCTTCTAACTCTTATTGAGTGTCTGCGTGCTCTACAGAAGCCTTCTAACTCTTATTGAGTGTCTGCGTGCTCTAAAGAGGCCTTCTAACTCTTATTGAGTGTCTGCGTGCTCTACAGAAGCCTTCTAACTCCTGTTGAGTGTCTGCGTGCTCTACAGAAGCCTTCTAACTCTTACTGAGTGTCTGCGTGCTCTACAGAAGCCTTCTAACTCCTGTTGAGTGTCTGCGTGCTCTACAGAAGCCTTCTAACTCTTACTGAGTGTCTACATGCTCTACAGAGGCCTTCTAACTCTTATTGAGTGTCTGCGTGCTCTACAGAGGCTTTCTAACTCCTTTTGAGTGTCTGCGTGCTCTACAGAGGGGGACTGTACGCAGCAGTCTTGTTCTCCTGCTGCTGCTTATGTGCCTGTGATGTGAGTCTATAGTAGACTTATTCATGACCTGCCACGAAAAAACACAATGTCAGTACGAGCCACCATATTCTGGGCTTCATTTAGTTAACCCTGGTCAAAAGTAGTGGACAATAACAGGGAATAAGGTCCCATTTGAAACACATTGGTGTGTCTTAGCCAGACGCTAGCAGTGACACAACAGAAGCAGTAGCTCCACGACTCCTGTTACAATGGGGATCATTAAGTGGCAGTAGCTCCACGACTCCTGTTACAATGGGGATCATTATGTGGCAGTAGCTCCACGACTCCTGTTACAATGGGGGATCATTAAGTGGCAGTAGCTCCACGACTCCTGTTACAATGGGGATCATTAAGTGGCAGTAGCTCCACGACTCCTGTTACAATGGGGATCATTATGTGGCAGTAGCTCCACGACTCCTGTTACAATGGGGATCATTAAGTGGCAGTAGCTCCACGACTCCTGTTACAATGGGGGATCATTAAGTGGCAGTAGCTCCACAACTCCTGTTACAATGGGGATCATTAAGTGGCAGTAGCTCCACGACTCCTGTTACAATGGGGATCATTAAGTGGCAGTAGCTCCACAACTCCGGCCTCTTAATGAACGTTGAGAGGATGTGTCCAGGGAACGGAAACCATCTGTCTGCCTCGAAGAACAAACCCCCCCTCTATCACCCAGGATGATATACATTACCAATGTGGCTGGTGAGATAGGTGTTAGCCTCCAGAGATAAGCCTTTATGCGTCCCAAATGTTCACCTTATTCCAATTGGAGTGCACTTCTTTTGACCAGGACCCACAGGGAAGTCCATAGTGCCATAGTCAAAAGTAGTGCACTATGTAGGGAATAGGGTTCCATAGAGCTCTGGTCAAATGTAGTGCACTATGTAGGGAATAGGGTTCCATAGTACTCTGGTCAAAAGTAGTGCACTATGTAGGGAATAGGGTTCCATGGGGCTCTGGTCAAAAGTAGTGCACTACCCATAGGGCTCTGGTCAAAAGTAGTGCACTACCCATAGGGCTCTGGTCTAAAGTAGTGCACTATGTAGGGAATAGGATTCCATAGAGCTCTGGTCAAAAGTAGTGCACTATGTAGTGAATAGGGTTCCATAGAGCTCTGGTCAAAAGTAGTGCACTATGTAGGGAATAGGGTTCCATAGAGCTCTGGTCAAAAGTAGTGCACTATGTAGTGAATAGGGTTCCATAGAGCTCTGGTCTAAAGTAGTGCACTATGTAGGGAATAGGGTTCCATAGAGCTCTGGTCTAAAGTAGTGCACTACGTAGGGAATAGGGTTCCATAGAGCTCTGGTCTAAAGTAGTGCACTATGTAGGGAATAGGGTTCCATAGAGCTCTGGTCTAAAGTAGTGCACTATGTAGGGAATAGGGTTCCATTTGGGATGCAAACTGACTGTATATATAGACAGGACCAGGGAGTGAGGTACTACTTGCTCAGATGCCAGAGATGACAGGGGAGGTATGTTAGGGGTCAGTAAGGGGCAGGAAGGTCACAAGGGTGAGTGAGTGGTGGTCTGCTCTGCTCTGCAGCTTGTTTGGCTCGTTAGGAAAAGACTGCCACTGTGCCTGGCTGTTCACCTGCTGCAGTCTCTAGAAGTCGGACCTGAGATATACTAGTTCTCTCTCTCTGCAGTGTCAGATGTTGGCTTGGATCGTAATGAAGTGGGGGTTGACTGAGGTATAGGAGGAATACCTGTCTGTCTCTTCAGGGTTTCCAGAGCAGTTAGACAGACTTTAGCCTCCAGAGACTCAGGAAGGAAACGGTCCTGCAGTGATAAAGCTGTGTTAGGGCTCAGTAGGAGCAGGAAGGGCACAGAGGTGAGGGTACGTTGGTCTCTGTTAGGTGTGATGCTCTGCAAGTTGTTTGGCTCGTTAGAAAAAGACTGGGGCGTGGCAGGATCATCTTTATAAGTTGTGTCTGCTACACTCTCCTGACCAGACTCCATACAATGTCAGATTCAGACTTGGATAGAAGTGGGTGATGAGTCTGGTTTAAGTCTCACACTTAAATCTGCAGATGTTTATATATATACATGGATAGGGGTGAAGTGGGGGTTAGGTCATTCTCTGGACAGACAAGGGAACAGAGCATCAAACTGTATGTCTGTCTGTCTGTCTGTCTGTCTGTCTGTCTGTCACTGGGGTCCAGGCGTTTTCTCTCATCACTTAAAAAGGTATTGGTTGCACTGAGGAGGACAGAGAGGAGATTGTCCTCCATTGATTTCTCCTTCTCTCTCTCTCTCTCTCACTCACTCTGTCTCTCTGTCTTGGTGTCTCTCCCCCGGCTGACGCCTTCTTGGCGCGTGTCAGGGTAACTTGTGATGTGATCCTTCCTCACCAGGAGAGTTGGAACGTATGAATGTCATCTAACATGGACACATTCTACAGACCAGCTGTCGCCTTTCGGCTGTGTCTGCAATGGCAACCGATTTACTACAGATGTTCCATCTTAATTTGATCACTCTATTGCTGCTGAGACTTTTCATGCAAACTGCAAACTGTATTAAATGTATTCAAAGTTTATTAAAGGCGTTTAATGTTTATATTGTCAACTTGATTTGCCATAACCAAAAATGTATCAACCCCTACAAAAAATGTCCATTAATTATCATCCACATAAAATGTCACATTTCCTTTTGCTGTAGGATTATTTTCTAGGTGTAGCAAACTGGATCAAATTAAGATCCAACACCTGCAAAGGGCACTATTCCTCTCCTATCGCGTCCCCTCCATATCCTCTCCCTCTCCCTCTCCTCTCCTCTCCTCTCCTCTCCTCTCCTCTCCTCTCCTCTCCTCTCCTCTCCTCTCCTCTCCTCTCCTCTCCTCTACTCTCCTCTCTACAGCCATCCTCTACTGTCGTAACACTAAAGCCTCTACAGCCATCCTCTACTTTCATCACACTGAAGCCTCTACTGTCCCCTGCCATAATAACACCAAAGACCAGCCGTCCTCAACTGTCCCCTGCCACCATAACACCAAAGCCCAGCCGTCCTCCACTGTCCCCTGCCACCATAACACCAAAGCCCAGCCGTCCTCTACTGTCCCCTGCCATCATAACACCAAAGCCCAGCAGTCCTCTACTGTCCCCTGCCATCGTAACACCAAAGCCCAGCTCTCCTCTACTGTCCCCTGCCATCATAACACCAAAGTACTATGATAACAACTATAATCTCTCCTGCTGGTGTCATATCTTTTCAATGTTGTATATTTCTACTTGATCTGCCAAGCCTCTTGTCCTAGATGATGGTATATTAAACACAGTGGAGGGAGGGAACAGAATATGGTGGGTTGGAATATGGTACATATGAGAAATACACACATTAATTTTTAGTACACTTGATGGGAGAAAGGGAATATGTTATGATGTCCTTCTACTAAAGATGAAATTATTGCATGAACTCAGTATTGTATTGTACTGTATATAAATCACAGAGAGCATATACGGCTATAGATAGGTGAGTAGCACCTCCCACCAGAGGTATAGAGGCACCTCTTGACTATGAGTGTTTTATTACTGACTAATGACATGACCAATTCACGCATTGACAATGACATAATAGACTTGTTTGATATATTAACCGTATACTCATTTGAACCATATAGATATTAACCATATAGATATTAACCATATAGATATTAACCGTATAGATATTAACCATATAGATATTAACCATATAGATATTAACCATATACTCATTAACCATATACTCATTAACCATATAGATATTAACTGTATAGATATTAACCATATAGATATTAACCATATAGATATTAACCATATAGATTTTAACCGTATACTCATTTGAACCATATAGATATTAACAGTATAGATATTAACCATATAGATATTAACCATATAGATATTAACCATATAGATATTAACCATATAGACATTAACCATATAGATATTAACCATATAGATATTAACCATATAGATACTAACCATATACTCATTAACCCTATAGATATTAACCATATAGATATTAACCGTATAGATATTAACCATATAGATATTAACCATATAGATATTAACCGTATACTCATTAACCCTATAGATATTAACCATATAGATATTAACCATATAGATATTAACCCTATAGATATTAACCATATAGATATTAACGCTATAGATATTAACCATATAGATATTAACCGTATAGATATTAACCATATAGATATTAACCATATAGATATTAACCATATAGATATTAACTGTATAGATACTAACCATATAGATATTAACCATTAACCATATAGATATTAACCATATATATATTAACCATATAGATATTAACCATATAGATATTAACCATATATATATTAACCCTATAGATATTAACCATATAGATATTAACCGTATAGATATTAACCATATAGATATTAACCATACAGATATTAACCATATAGATATTAACCATATAGATATTAACCATAAAGATATTTAACCGTATAGATATTAACCATATAGATATTAACCATATGGATATTAACCCTATAGATATTAACCCTATAGATATTAACCATATAGATATTAACCGTATAGATATTAACCATATAGATATTAACCATATAGATATTAACCATATAGATATTAACCATATTAACCATATAGATGGCCATATAGATATTAACCGTATAGATAACCATATAGACTATTAACCATATAGATATTAACCGTATAGATTAACCGTATAGATATTAACCATATAGATATTAACCCTATAGATATTAACCCTATAGATATTAACCATACTCATTAACCATATAGATATTAACCATATATTCATTAACCATATATATATTAACCATATATATTAACCATTAACCATATAGATATTAACCATATAGATATTAACCATATAGATATTAACCGTATAGATATTAACCATATAGATATTAACCATATATTATTAACCATATAGATATTAACCATATATTCATTAACCATATATATATTAACCATATATATATTAACCATATAGATATTAACCGTATAGATATTAACCATATAGAGTTATTAACCGTATAGATATTAACCATATAGATATTAACCATATAGATATTAACCCTATAGATATTAACCCTATAGATATTAACCATATACTCATTAACCATATAGATATTAACCATATATTCATTAACCATATAGATATTAACCATATAGATATTAACCATATAGATATTAACCGTATAGATATTAACCCTATAGATATATACCGTATAGATATTAACCATATATTCATTAACCATATAGATATTAACCATATATTCATTAACCATATAGATATTATCACTTATAGATATTAACCATATAGATATTAACCGTATAGATATTAACCGTATAGATATTAACCGTATAGATATTAACCATATATTCATTAACCATATATATATTAACCATATATATATTAACCATATAGATATTAACCGTATAGATATTAACCGTATAGGTATTAACCGTATAGATATTAACCATATAGATATTAACCATATAGATATTAACCCTATAGATATTAACCCTATAGATATTAACCATATACTCATTAACCATATAGATATTAACCATATATTCATTAACCATATAGATATTAACCATATAGATATTAACCATATAGATATTAACCGTATAGATATTAACCCTATAGATATATACCGTATAGATATTAACCATATATTCATTAACCATATAGATATTAACCATATATTCATTAACCATATAGATATTAACCATATAGATATTAACCATATAGATATTAACCGTATAGATATTAACCGTATAGATATTAACCGTATAGATATTAACCATATATTCATTAACCATATATATATTAACCATATATATATTAACCATATAGATATTAACCGTATAGATATTAACCGTATAGGTATTAACCGTATAGATATTAACCATATAGATATTAACCATATAGATATTAACCATATAGATATTAACCCTATAGATATTAACCCTATAG
Source organism: Oncorhynchus masou masou (assembly GCF_036934945.1). NCBI lineage: Eukaryota > Metazoa > Chordata > Actinopteri > Salmoniformes > Salmonidae > Oncorhynchus > Oncorhynchus masou. The sequence goes on from NW_027015578.1 coordinate 6,805, forward strand.
ATATTAACCATATAGATATTAACAGTATAGATATAAACCATATTGATATTAACCATATAGATATTAACCATATAGATATTAACCATATAGATATTAACCATATACTCATTAACCATATAGATATTTACCATATAGATATTAACCATATAGATATTAACCGTATAGATATTAACCATATAGATATTAACCATATAGATATTAACCCTATAGATATTAACCGTATACTCATTAACCACATAGATATTAACCATATAGATATTAACCGTATAGATATTAACCGTATAGATATTAACCATATAGATATTAACCGTATAGATATTAACCATATAGATATTAACCATATAGATATTAACCGTATAGATATTAACCGTATAGATATTAACCATATAGATATTAACCCTATAGATATTAACCCTATAGATATTAACCATATACTCATTAACCATATAGATATTAACCATATATTCATTAACCATATAGATATTAACCATATAGATATTAACCATATAGATATTAACCGTATAGATATTAACCGTATAGATATTAACCGTATAGATATTAACCATATAGATATTAACCATATACTCATTAACCATATAGATATTAACCATATATTCATTAACCATATAGATATTAACCATATAGATATTAACCCTATAGATATTAACCATATAGATATTAACCGTATACTCATTAACCATATAGATATTAACCATATAGATATTAACCATATAGATATTAACCATATAGTAGTACAGTCTCACAATTTAACAGGTCGTACAGTAGTACAGTCTCACAGTCTAACAGGTCGTACAGTAGTACAGTCTCACAATTTAACAGGTCGTACAGTAGTACAGTCTCACAATTTAACAGGTTGTACAGTAGTACAGTCTCACAGTCTAACAGGTCGTACAGTAGTACAGTCTCACAATTTAACAGGTCGTACAGTAGTACAGTCTCACAATTTAACAGGTTGTACAGTAGTACAGTCTCACAGGTCGTACAGTAGTACAGTCTAACAGGTCGTACAGTCTCACAGTCTAACAGGTCGTACAGTAGTACAGTCTCACAGTCTAACAGGTCGTACAGTAGTACAGTCTAACAGGTCGTACAGTAGTACAGTCTCACAGTCTAACAGGTCGTACAGTCTCACAGTCTAACAGGTCGTACAGTAGTACAGTCTCACAGGTCGTACAGTAGTACAGTCTAACAGGTCGTACAGTCTCACAGTCTAACAGGTCGTACAGTAGTACAGTCTCACAGTCTAACAGGTCGTACAGTAGTACAGTCTAACAGGTCGTACAGTAGTACAGTCTCACAGTCTAACAGGTCGTACAGTAGTACAGTCTCACAGGTCGTACAGTAGTACAGTCTAACAGGTCGTACAGTCTCACAGTCTAACAGGTCGTACAGTAGTACAGTCTCACAGTCTAACAGGTCGTACAGTAGTACAGTCTCACAGTCTAACAGGTCGTACAGTAGTACAGTCTCACAGTCTAACAGGTCGTACAGTCTCACAGTCTAACATGTCGTACAGTAGTACAGTCTCACAGTCTAACAGGTCGTACAGTCTCACAGTCTAACAGGTCGTACAGTCTCACAGTCTAACAGGTTGTACAGTAGTACAGTCTCACAGTCTCACAGGTCGTACAGTAGTACAGTCTCACAGTCTCACAGGTCGTACAGTAGTACAGTCTCACAGTCTAACAGGTCGTACAGTCTCACAGTCTAACAGGTTGTACAGTAGTACAGTCTCACAGTCTCACAGGTCGTACAGTAGTACAGTCTCACAGTCTCACAGGTCGTACAGTAGTACAGTCTCACAGGTCGTACAGTAGTACGCAACCAGGGGCGGAAAAACCTTGAATCACTGTTACTCTAACTTCCGCGACGCATATAAGGCCCTGCCCCGCCCCCCTTTTGCAAAAGCTGACCACGACTCCATTTTGCTGATACCTGCCTAGAGACAAAAACTAAAAAAAGAAGCTCCCACGCTGAGGTCTGTCCAACGCTGGTACGACCAAGCTGACTCCACACTCCAAGACTGCTTCCATCACGTGGACTGGGACATGTTTCGTATTGCGTCAGATAACAACATTGACGAATACGCTGATTCGGTGTGCGAGTTCATTAGAACGTGCGTTGAAGATGTCGTTCCCATAGCAACGATTAAAACATTCCCTAACCAGAAACCGTGGATTGATGGCAGCATTCGCGTGAAACTGAAAGCGCGAACCACTGCTTTCAATCAGGGCAAGTGTCTGGTAACATGACTGAATACAAACAGTGCAGCTATTCCCTCCGTAAGGCTATCAAACAAGCTAAGCATCAGTACAGAGACAAAGTAGAATCTCAATTCAACGGCTCAGACACAAGAGGCATGTGGCAGGGTCTACAGTCAATCACGGACTACAGGAAGAAATCCAGCCCAGTCACGGACCAGGATGTCTTGCTCCCAGGTAGACTAAATAACTTTTTTGCCCGCTTTGAGGACAATACAGTGCCACTGACACGGCCTGCAAGCGGAAACATGCGGTCTCTCCTTCACTGCAGCCGAGGTGAGTAAAACATTTAAACGTGTTAACCCTCGCAAGGCTGCAGGCCCAGGCGGCATCCACAGCCGCGCCCTCAGAGCATGCGCAGACCAGCTGGCTGGTGTGTTTACGGACATATTCAATCAATCCCTATACCAGTCTGCTGTTCCCACATGCTTCAAGAGGGCCACCATTGTTCCTGTTCCCAAGAAAGCTAAGGTAACTGAGCTAAACGACTACCGCCCGTAGCACTCACTTCCGTCATCATGAAGTGCTTTGAGAGACTAGTCAAGGACCATATCACCTCCACCCTACCTGACACCCTAGACCCACTCCAATTTGCTTACCGCCCAAATAGGTCCACAGACGATTCAATCTCAACCACACTGCACACTGCCCTAACCCATCTGGACAATAGGAATACCTATGTGAGAATGCTGTTCATCGACTACAGCTCGGCATTCAACACCATAGTACCCTCCAAGCTCGTCATCAAGCTCGAGACCCTGGTTCTCGACCCCGCCCTGTGCAACTGGGTACTGGACTTCCTGACGGGCCGCCCCCAGGTGGTGAGGGTAGGTAACAACATCTCCTCCCCGCTGATCATCAACACTAGGGCCCCACAAGGGTGCGTTCTGAGCCCTCTCCTGTACTCCCTGTTCACCAAGGACTGCGTGGCCACGCACGCCTCCAACTCAATCATCAAGTTTGCGGACGACACAACAGTGGTAGGCTTGATTGCCAACAACGACGAGACGGCCGACAGGGAGGAGGTGAGGGCCCTCGGAGTGTGGTGTCAGGAAAATAACCTCACACTCAACATCAACAAAACTAAGGAGATGATTGTGGACAGCAGAGGGAACACTCCCCTATCCACATCGATGGAACAGTAGTGGAGAGAGTATCAAGTTTTAAGTTCCTCGGCATACACATCACAGACAAACTGAATTGGTCCACTCACACAGACAACATCGTGAAGAAGGCGCAGCAGCGCCTCTTCAACCTCAGGAGGCTGAAGAAATTCGGCTTGTCACCAAAAGCACTCACAAACTTCTACAGATGCACAATCGAGAGCATCCTGGCGGGCTGTATCACCGCCTGGTACGGCAACTGCTCCGCCCTCAACCGTAAGGCTCTCCAGAGGGTAGTGAGGTCTGCACAGCACATCACCGGGGGCAAACTACCTGCCCTCCACGACACCTACACCACCCGATCATCAAGATCATCAAGGACATGTACTACTGTATGACCTGTTAAACTGTGAGACTGTCAAACTGTACTACTGTACGACCTGTGAGACTGTGAGACTGTAGTACTGTACGACCTGTGAGACTGTAGTACTGTACGACCTGTGAGACTGTACTACTGTACGACCTGTGAGACTGTACTACTGTACAACCTGTTAAACTGTGATACTGTACTTAAAAAAAGGCTACAAATCTACATCCTTTTTAGTGCACTACTTTTTTTGTGGTGGTGGTGGTAGTGGTGGTGGTGGTGGTAGTGGGGGTGGTAGTAGTGATAGTAGTGGTGGTGGGGGGTGGTAGTGGTGTTGTTAGTGGTAGTGGTGGTAGTGGTGGTAGTGGTAGTGGTGGTGGTAGTTGTGGTAGTGGGGTGGTAGTGGTTGTGGTAGTGGTAGTGGTGGTGGTGGTGGTAGTGGTGGTGGGTGTGGTAGTGGTAGTGGTGGTAGTGGTGGTCGTGGTGGTTGTGGGGGCGGTAGTGGTGGTGGTAGTGGAATTGTTGGTGGTGGTGGTAGTGGTAGTGGTGGTTGTGGGGGTGGTAGTGGGGGTGGTAGTAGTGATAGTAGTGGTGGTGGGGGGTGGTAGTGGTGTTGTTAGTGGTAGTGGTGGTAGTGGTGGTAGTGGTGGTGGTGGTAGTGGTAGTGGTGGTGGTAGTTGTGGTAGTGGGGTGGTAGTGGTTGTGGTAGTGGTAGTGGTGGTGGTGGTGGTAGTGGTGGTAGTGGTGGTGGGT